>NW_021249666.1:0-88270 GCF_002162155.2 Triticum dicoccoides | reverse complement strand
CTTTGACGATCCGACTACGAACGTGCGAGGACGTCGCGCCTTAGCAATCGCTAAACCAACTCCGAGAGGTTATTGACCACGCCGGAGCACGATCAACCTGACCACGAGGGTCTGTTTCCTGCAAGCAAACGAAGAACAAGCAAGAAACTGAGATTGCAATCTGGATATTGCGAATATAAGATGAAAGCTTTATTGATCAAGGTGGGGTTCTGTGACGCCTTTGTCTGGTCGTTGAACACAAACGAAGTACGCGAAGTTGCAGCTATGGCGAACTTTTAATCTAAACAAAATCCAAAGTCTAAATGATGCCCTAAGGGCTGTATATATGGAGGAAGAGGGGGGAATTTCGTGACCCTTGGTGGAGGGGCCCGAAATCAACCCTATCTCTTGTTTCCCCACACATACGGACTCTAAAAATAGCCTATACTTATGTATTTCGAAATTACATGGGCCTGGCCCAATAATAAGGTGATGCAGCACCTAAAATAGCCTCAGGACGAAATTTATGAAGTGGCATCTTGTATATTTTGTCCAAGGCTTCATGCACCCATTATGGTGGCTTCAAAGTCCTGAAATCATCACTTGTAACTCCGTTCTTGTTCCCCTTGCGCATGGCATCATCTCCATGCTTGTTCTTTCTCCAATGTTCATCCTTCTCCAAGCTAGGCCCTTCATTTGTAAGCAAAACAAATGTATCCAATTTAGGCAGCATCATATTCTCATGAACATTAGAATCATTACCAAGAAACGAAAGTACCTGATAATTTAATTGGCGTGCGCGAGCTCTAGTAATTGGTCCCGTATATGTAGCAGTAGGGGCTGTGGGTGTGACAATGGTATTGATGTCCTCATCATCCTCCCCTTCTTGAAATGAAGTCGTCCTCGACGGAAGCTCATCTTCCTCACCCAAATAAGGCTTCAAATCTGCAATGTTAAAAGTGGGACTAACCCCAAAATCTCTAGGCAGCTCAAGTTTATATGCATTATCATTTATTTTCTCTAACACCTTAAAGGGACCATCAGCACGTGGCCTTAGCTTTGATTTGCGCAAATCAGGAAATCTATCCTTACGCAAATGTAACCAAACAAGATCTCCAGGTGCAAACACAACATGTTTTCTACCCTTATCTCCAGCAAGTTTATATTTAGCATTCATACGCTCAATGTTTTCCTTAGTTAACTCATGCATTTTTAAAATCAATTCAGCATGTTGTTTAGCATCAAAATTAACCTTCTCCGAAGATGGAAGAGGCAACAAATCAATAGGTGCACGAGGTAGGAAACCATACACAACTTCAAAAGGGCACATATTAGTAGTAGAATGCAATGAACGATTATAAGCAAATTCAATATGAGGCAAGCATTCCTCCCACATTTTATTATTATTCTTCAAAACAGCCCTAAGCATAGTAGACAACGTTCTATTGACTACTTCAGTTTGTCCATCAGTTTGGGGGTGACAAGTAGTACTAAAAAGCAGCTTAGTCCCCAACTTAGCCCATAAACATCTCCAAAAGTGGCTAAGAAATTTAGTATCACGATCTGAAACAATAGTAATTGGCACACCATGCAAGCGAATAATTTCACGAAAGAACAAATCAGCAACATTAACAGCATCATCGCTTTTATGACATGGTATAAAGTGTGCCATTTTCGAGAATCTATCCATGACAACAAATATGCTATCCCTCCCCTTCTTTGTTCGAGGTAAACCTAAAACAAAGTCCATAGATATATCCTCCCAAGGAACACTAGGTACAGGCAAAGGCATATATAAACCATGAGGATTGAGTCGTGACTTAGCTTTTTGACATGTAGTGCAGCGAGCAATAAAACGCTCAACATGCCGTCTCATCTTTGGCCAAAAGAAATGTGTAGCAAGTACGTCCTCCGTCTTCTTCACGCCAAAGTGTCCCATTAATCCTCCTCCATGCGCCTCCTGCAACAACAAAAGACGAACGGAGCTAGCTGGAATGCATAGCTTGTTAGCACGAAACACAAATCCATCGTTAATGACGAACTTGTTCCACATTCTTCCTTCTTTACAATTCTGCATTACATCTTTAAAATCAGCATCATACACATATTGATCTTTGATGGTCTCCAAACCAAATATTTTGAAGTCAAGTTGTGAAAGCATAGTATAGCGACGAGACAATGCATCAACAATAACATTTTCTTTTCCCTTCTTGTGTTTAATGACATAAGGGAAAGTCTCAATGAATTCAACCCATTTAGCATGTGTACGATTCAGTTTAGCTTGACTTTTAATATGTTTCAAAGATTCATGATCAGAATGTATAACAAATTCTTTGGGCCATAAATAATATTGCCATGTTTCTAAGGTCCGAACAAGAGCATATAATTCTTTATCATAAGTAGAATAATTCAGACTAGGCCCACTCAATTTTTGAGAAAAGTATGCAACAGGTTTGCCATCTTGTAATAACACACCTCCTAATCCAATTCCACTAGCATCACATTCAAGCTCAAAAGTCTTATTAAAATCAGGAAGTTGGAGTAAAGGAGCATGTGTCAACTTATCTTTCAATACCGAGAAGGCTTCTTCCTGTGCGGTACCCCAAAGAAAAGGCACATCTTTCTTTGTAAGCTCAT
Organism: Triticum dicoccoides; assembly: GCF_002162155.2. NCBI lineage: Eukaryota > Viridiplantae > Streptophyta > Magnoliopsida > Poales > Poaceae > Triticum > Triticum dicoccoides. The sequence continues at coordinate 85,654 of NW_021249666.1, read as the reverse complement.
TGAGAGGTGCAGCAATGGTGCTGAAATCTCTGACAAAACGCCTATAGAATCCAGCGAGGCCAAGAAAACTCCTCACTTGTGTGACCGTTTTGGCTTTATCAACTTCAATTCCCTGTGGAGTAACAACATAGCCAAGAAAAGATACTCGGTCGGTGCAAAAGGTGCACTTCCCAAGGTTACCAAACAAACGTGCATCACATAGAGCAATAAAAACAACACGTAAATGTTTCAAATGTTCTTCCAAAGATCTGCTATAAATCAGTATATCATCAAAATAGACTACCACAAATCGTCCAATGAAAGCACGTAAAACTTCGTTCATTAGTCTCATGAAAGTACTAGGCGCATTAGTTAACCCAAAAGGCATGACTAACCACTCATATAATCCAAACTTAGTTTTAAATGCTGTTTTCCATTCATCCCCCAATTTCATACGAATTTGATGGTATCCACTACGCAAATCAACTTTGGAGAATATTGTAGAGCCACTCAATTCATCAAGCATATCATCTAGCCTAGGAATAGGATGACGATAACGAATAGTAATATTATTAATGCCTCTACAATCAACACACATACGCGATGTACCATCCTTTTTCGGCACTAGAATAATAGGAACAGCACAAGGACTAAGGGATTCACGTATATAACCTTTATCGAGAAGCTCTTGTACTTGACGCATAATCTCCTTCGTCTCCTCTGGATTGGTACGGTATGGCGCACGATTTGGCAGTGAAGCACCGGGAATTAAGTCGATCTGATGCTCAATCCCTCGAATAGGTGGTAATCCCAGTGGCACGTCTTGTGGAAAGACGTCAGCGACCTCCTACAAAATGTTAGTGATAGCAGGAGGCAAAGAGGAAGGCACGTCCTTGAATGAAAATAATGCCTCTTTGCACACAAAAGCATAGCAAACAGATTTGCTGAAATCTAGCTCATCAATATCAGATTTGGTGGCAAATAAACATGCACTTTTCAATTTAATTTCAGAAGCAACACTAGATGGTTTATTATTAGGCTTCATTTGTTGCTCAAATTCTTTTGCCACAATCTGATTTTCACTCTTATTCTTCTCTTGTGTTGCTTTATTAGCTCTATTAATATCATCTTTCAAAATAGAATCAGGAGTCATAGGAAGCAAAGTAATATTTTTATCCTTATGAACAAGAGTATACTGATTGTTTCTACCATGGTGTACAGAATTTTTATCAAATTGCCATGGTCTACCAAGTAATAAGGAACATGCTTGCATAGGTACCACATCACAATCAACATAATCGGCATATGTAGATATACTAAAATGCACACGAACAGTACGTGTTACCTTAACCTTGCCGCTGTTGTTGAACCATTGGATGTAGTAAGGATGTGGATGTGGTCTTGTGGTGAGAGAAAGCTTCTCCACCATCTCCATGCTAGCCAAGTTGTTGCAGCTCCCTCCGTCTATTATGACGCGCACAGAACGTTCCTTCACAACTCCCTTGGTATGGAACAAATTGTGCCTCTGATTTTGCTCAGCTTGTGTGACCTGCACACTCAAAACACGTTGAGCAACTAAACATTCATACCTGTCAGCGTCTTCAGGAGCCATGTATTGCGTCTCATGATCAGAATCATCTCCACCATGTTCTTCACGTGTAATAAGAGCCAAAGTCTCCTCATCATATTTACTAGCGGACTCATATCCACTATCCCCGGTAGCAATCATCACACGCGGAGATTTGCATTCTCTCGCATAATGACCTCCTCCCTTACAACGACGACAAATAATATCACTTGTGTGCCCTGTTGATGCCATGGAAGAAGAAGAACGCTGTGCAGGCCCCGCAGGTGCGCTCTTGGCAGATAATGGTGGTTGTGCCTGTTTTCTTGTATCATGGCTGGAGGTGGCACCGGATGGAGGTGCTGGTGCAGTTGAAGTAGAAGATGCACGTGGTGTCCATGATGAAGGTCGGCCTGCAGAAAAGTTAGTTCGCCCCAATGCTTGTCGATCCTGCACTTCACGTTCAGCTTTACAAGCAAGATGGAATAAACGAGTGATATTAGTATACTCCTTATAGTCTAGAATGGTCTGAATCTCTCTATTTAATCCACCCAGAAAGCGTGCAAGCATAGCTTCATTCTCCTCAACAATACCACATCTAATCATGCCAGTTTGTAATTCCTGATAATATTCTTCTACAGAATTTTTCCCTTGTCTTAAACGCTGTAATTTTTGAAGCAATTCACGTTGATAATATGGTGGAACCCAACGAGTACGCATAGCAGTTTTCAAAGCAGCCCAAGTAGTTGGAATAGGATAAAATCTACAATGTTCAGACCACCATACACATGCAAAACTAGTGAAAGCACAAACAGCAGCAGCAACTCGTCTCTCCTCAGGATATTGTAAACATGTAAATCGTTGTTCAGTTTCTAACTCCCAAGTAAGATATATATCAGGAACATATCTACCCTCAAATGGTGGAATATTCAATTTCAGTTTAGGAATATGGACATCATCTCGTACCTGAGGTGGTGGTGCAGGCCTACCATTACGAATATATACCTGAGGTTGACCTGCTGGTGGTGGTGCAGGTGGCTGCACGTAGTGCTGATTTTTAGAAAACCTCATCCTCATAATCTCCCACATAATCGTCCTCCTCCGCATCAGCAGCAGGAGCCACAGAAATATCAACAGCAGCACCAACAGTTTAGCCAAACGCAAGAGGAACACGACTCGCTCGGCGAAGGTCTTTTTCACGATGTGGAGGTAGTCGTTGTTGTTGTTGTTGGAGAGGTGCGTTAGGAGCAGCGGGTGGTGGTGGTGGAAGACGCGCGAGCAATTCATTAAACTTGTTATCGAGCTTTGTTTCGAACGTCTTCTCAAGGCCAGTGATCTTGCACCTGTTCAAAATTGTTCAGCACATCTTGCACCTGTTCAGTCATCATTTGCTGAAACTTATCATGAAGCTCCTTGTTCGATAAATTCTCCCAGTCAATCTCGTCGGCTTGTGATCCTGGCATGGTTAGCAGCAATAGAAACACACAAGAATATGATCCTACAGACTACGAACAAGTGGTGGTGGTGGGTGTCACAAATCCGTCAAGCAAAACTCAAATTCTTACCAGTTCTTACCCAGCAACAGGCGGTGATCGGCATCCGTTGTAGTCAAAACTCTCAAAGCTTGGATAGAGCGATTACCAGGGAGAGTCAAACGCACGACGTAGATGTATGTGGAGCTGGGAAGGCTTATAATATGGTAGCAAAAAGGGTCAGCAATAATCAATTCAGAGATGCAAAGTTGAATAAACGCTCAACGACGGTACTGTGCTGGTCCTAGGCTAGACTGTGCTAGAGACGCGAGCCTAGAACACCAACAAAATCACGGCGCGGCACGTAAACAAGGGAGGAGCACACTCTGAATTTTTTTTCTCTTTTTTTTGCACTTTTTTTCCTCTTTTTTTTTGCTCCGCAACAATTTTTTTTCGAAAAAGTCTACAAATGGTCTAAAAACTGCCTAGCCAGAATTTTCCAGACTTAGTTTTTTTTTTGAAACTAGAACTATTTTTCTTCTGCGGATGGCTCGGAAGTTGGGGAGTCCTTCTCTGTCATGACTCGGAGTATCGCGTGATCTGGAAATCGAGAACAATGCAACAATTACTGGACTCGGACTAGGACTGGTGGCGGAGATGAATCTGGTGGAACTCGGACTGGTGGCGGAGATGAATCTGGTGGAACACGGACAGGTGGCGGATATATGTTGCAGGTGAACTCGGATTGGCGTGATGGCGGCGGATATGTGGTGGCGTATATGGATTCGGATTGGCGGTGAATATGTGCTGGTGGTATATGGCAACAGCGACGATGATTATGCGGTGGTGATATATGCCAGCGGCGACGTGACAACCTGTGAACAGAACTCGAAACTCTAAAAGACTAGACGCTAAGACCAGCAACTGGACACGACGATGCAACCGCAAATTCAACAAAGCAAATACAGAAAAGATTATGCAAGGCTCAGATTGGTTCGGATGGGATGAACTGATAGAGGCGAGGGTGTCCCGATCTTTCGATGAGATGATAACTATCGATTTGGTGGAGACGACTTTGACGATCCGACTACAAACGTGCACGACGTTGCGCCTTAGCAATCGCTAAACCAATCTCCTGAGGTTACCGACGATGCCGGAAGCACGGTCAGCCTGACCACGAAGGTCTATTCCTGCAAGCAATCGAAGAACGAGCAAGAATATGATAAAGCAATTTGAATATCGCAAATATATATGAGGTATTGATAATGGTGGGGATCCGTAAGCGGTCTTGGTCTGGTCGTTGGACACAAACGAAGTACACGAAGTTGCAATGGCTAACTTTTAACTAAACAAATCCCAAGGAAAAGCTACTAGATGGATCTACTTATATAGGAGCAAGGGGTGGTGGCCAAGGAGGTGGGAGGACGTCCCAAGGCAGCCTAAAACTAAATCTAGGTCGTACAAGGCCAATGGGCCCAAGTGGAGGTGATGTAACACCTTTGGACTTGTAGTTTGACTCGGATTCTGCTGCAGCATCAGATTGTTTCTTCCAGAACTCAACGCTCCGAACGAATTTGAAGGTGATTCCAATTGGGTTGGAAAGTGCACGAAATCTAGTTTCCAACAAAAAAAAGAATCACCCAATTCGGAGTCCGTATGAAAAACTTGTGTGCGTTTTGAGTCAGGTATGTCTGTGCAGTCCGAATCTGAATCCAGAACGTGAGAGACTTGGACTCTATCTTCTCTTGGGCCAAAAGTGACGTGAGAGAACTTTTTGGACAGTAAATAAACATCTCTTTCTTCCTTATCTTCATATGTGGATTGTACAAATGTCCCATACACCTGCAATTAGACAAAACACAAAAGTGTGTGAAGTATTTTTGTTCTGGATAACACAAATAGATTATTGAATAGTTTGCACTAGAAATCACCTGACAAATATGCATATATGCAATATTTGTGGTCATATCCAAGGTAGTCATGTCCTCATCATCCTCCCCTTCTTGAAAACAAAGTCGTCCTCGGCGTTGCTTAATCTGAAATGTGGCTAACAAAAGAGACAAGGTGTACATGTTGTATATGTATATGTCATCCATTTTTACTTCCCTTGATTTTTGCATATATGACACATGAATAGATGAGTAACTTGCATAGTTCATAAAATCTAAAGCCAAAAAATTAGCACAAGAAGTAGAAGGCATGAAAATATTGCAACTCAGTTTGCACATATAAGTGAAGCTCTTATTCATTTCAAAAGATTGACAATGTTCATCATTAAACCATCCCAACATTGGTGAATAAACCTTACTTGCATCAAATTTACATGCTACAACATGCTTAAATAAGCAAACATGCAATAAGTCATTCAGCACAGAATCATCACCAAGATTAGAGGTCATATCAAAATGATTAAACATTGGTTCTTTTGCATCAATAGTTAATTCAATGGGTGCACTCAAAATTGTTGGTATTTCAGTTGTTTGATCACATGGCAAAGTCAAATTATCAACGTAGTCCTCTAAAATAGGTGGTGTGATCAAAGTAGTGGGTAGCTCATCAGATGGTGCATTCAAATTGACACGGCATTCATCATTCTCATGTAGAGATGGAAGATCAGTACCTTTGTCATTACCTCTTATGATCAACTCAGATGATGTAGCCACTCTCGGGGGCGATGTGTCACATGGTGGAGGTGATGTAGTCCTGACAACAACGGATGTGGTTGTCATAGTATGCCTAGTAGTTGAAGGAACAATCATATCAACTCTTGGAATGTGCACCGTGCGCTTGTTCTCATCGTGGCCAACACGTCGTTTTATTTCCTGTTCAGCTTTGCAAGCAAGATGAAACAAATGGTCCATAGGATAACACTCTTCATGAATTAGTATCTCTTGAATATCACGGTTTAATCCTCCCCAAAATCTATCCATAAAATCATCTTCACTTTCTTCTAAAGAGGAATGCAACAAGGTAGTTTGTAAATCATCATAATATTTTGTTACAGTTTCACTACCTTGTTTTAAGTGTTGCAACTTCTTAATCATGTCACGAGTATAATAAGCAGGGACGAAAGTATGTCGCATGGCACGTTTCAAATCATCCCAAGTAGTAGGTATATAATCAGGGTGTAACCGACAATATTCACTCCACCAAACCAAAGCATAACCAGTGAAAGAACCAACCGCAACCTTAACCTTTTTATGTTCATTGAAATTATGGGAAGCAAATATATTTTTTATGTCGAACTCCCATTCAATATATAAAGTAGGTTTAAAACGGCCATTAAATGGTGGTATAGATACATTAACCTGATCATGTGCATTTGGATGTTTGTGCACCTCTCGTGACGGTTGTGGTATTTGCAAAGGTGGTGGCACGTCTCCCGCGATCGACAAAGCCCATGAATTGACTCTGGATCCTGTCATGATTAGTAGAACAAGAAACAAAACCCAAAAATAATGTTCCTATAACTACTAGGATGTGGTGGTAAAGCGCTCACAGTAAAGCAAATATCAATGTCTTACAAGTTCTTACCATGCAGCAGGCGGTGATCGGCAACCAGCGGTGTCAAGTAACTCCGAATATTGAGTAAAGCGATTGCCAGGGGAGCGTACGTATACACGGTGTAGAAATATGTGGAGCTGGGTTGGCTATATATGGTAGCAAAAGATTAGCAATAATCAATTCAAAGATGCAATGTTGAATAAACACTCAACGACGGTACTGTGCTGGTCTTAGGCTAGACCGGACTAGAGACGCGAGCCTAGAACACTAATGAGGTCACGGCGTAGCACAACTAACATCAATGAAGGATACTAAGTAGCTCTTGACAGCAAGATATAAGTGAAGATCACAACGGCAGTGAAAATAATGATGAAAAACAACTGCCAAGCAGGATATACAACAACTCTCTCTCCAACTTTCCTCTTGAAAAGTTTGAGACAATTTTCTGATAAATTCTTTCAAAGAATGCGACTAACTCAAGCTTTCGAATGCAAAAAGAATCACTCAATTCCGAGTTGATATGAGGAGTCAAAGAATTCTAAAACTGGCCTGAAAAATTGGAACAAGCTGTGTTCACGAACTTCGGAGGGCAAAAAGACCTATTTAGAAGCCGATTTTGAGGTGTCAAATATTGAACTAGCTTCTGCAACTATTTAGATGCAGCTCGTTGCTAGCTTCAATTTGAGTACTCACGGAGCCAAAACGGACTTCGTATGAGGAAGATACACCTGTTTTATTGAACAGTGCGCAAAACAGATTCCAATCCGAATTCAGGTACGAGATTGATTCTAGATAGATCCAATTTTATTTTCTTCTCTCTTTTTTTCTCACGCTTTTTTTCTTTTTCTTCTCTCTCTTTTTCTTTTTTTTCTTTCCTTTTTTCTCTTTTTTTTCTCTATCTTTTTTTTCTTTCCAAGACAAACTAGATAAGATGCAGATTGGATCAGTCGAAGATGTGAATGACCTCAACTATGATTATGACAATGAACAGTGCGTAGCACGTGGTGGAAATTAATAGATGGGATGGTGGACAGCAGAAGGGATAATGATGCAGCGGCGGCGTGACTAATGTGAACAGAACTCGAAACTCTAAAGGAACTAGACGCTAAGACCAGCAACTGACACGACGATGCAACCGACAATTCAACTATGCAAGCAATGAATAGAAAATTGCAAAGGCTCAGACTGGCTTGGATAAATGATGAACAGATCTAACTTTTTTTTTGTGGCTTTTTCTTGGACAACAGGTAAGAAAATAAATCTAATCTAGGAAAACTAGAAATTCTCACCGAGCAACCTGAAAACTGATACCACTTGATAGAGGCGAGGGTGTCCCGATCTTTCGATGAGATGATAACTATTGATTTGGTGGAGACGACTTTGACGATCCGACTACAAACGTGCACGACGTTGCACCTTATCAATCGCTAAACCAATCTCCTGAGGTTACTGACGATACCGGAAGCACGGTCAGCCTGACCACGAAGGTCTATTCCTGCAAGCAATCGAAGAACGAGCAAGAATATGATAAAGCAATCTGAATATCGCAAATATATATGAGGTATTGATAATGGTGGGGATCCGTAAGCGGTCTTGGTCTGGTCGTTGGACACAAACGAAGTACACGAAGTTGCAATGGCTAACTTTTAACTAAACAAATCCCAAGGAAAAGCTACTAGATGGATCTACTTATATAGGAGCAAGGGGTGGCGGCCAAGGAGGTGGGAGGACGTCCCAAGGCAGCCTAAAACTAAATCTAGGTCGTACAAGGCCAATGGGCCCAAGTGGAGGTGATGTAACACCTTTGGACTTGTAGTTTGACTCGGATTCTGCTGCAGCATCAGATTGTTTCGTCCAGAACTCAATGCTCCAGACGAATTTGAAGGTGATTCCAATTGGGTTGGAAAGTGCACCTAATCTAGTTTCCAACAAAAAAAGAATCACCCAATTCGGAGTCCGTATGAAAAACTTGTGTGCGTTTTGAGTCAGGTATGTCTGTGCAGTCCGAATCTGAATCCAGAACGTGAGAGACTTGGACTCTATCTTCTCTTGGGCCAAAAGTGACGTGAGAGAACTTTTTGGACAGCAAATAAACATCTCTTCTTCCTTATCTTCATATGTGGATTGTACAAATGTCCCATACACCTGCAATTAGACAAAACACAAAAGTGTGTGAAGTATTTTTGTTCTGGATAACACAAATAGATTATTGAATAGTTTGCACTAGAAATCACCTGACAAATATGCATATATGCAATATTTTTGGTCATATCCAAGGTAGTCATGTCCTCATCATGAACTAACCCTAAATTTTTTTTGGCTTTTTCGTGGACTATAGGTATGAAGAACAGACTCGATCTAAACTACGAAAAACTGTAAAATCTCACCGAGCAACCTGGAAATCTGATACCACTTGATAGAGGCAAAGGTGTCCCGTCTTTCGATGAGATGATGGATATCGCTTTGGTGGCAGTCGACTTTGACGATCCGACTACGAACGTGCGAGGACGTCGCGCCTTAGCAATCGCTAAACCAACTCCGAGAGGTTATTGACCACGCCGGAGCACGATCAACCTGACCACGAGGATCTGTTTCCTGCAAGCAAACGAAGAACAAGCAAGAAACTGAGATTGCAATCTGGATATTGCGAATATAAGATGAAAGCTTTATTGATCAAGGTGGGGTTCTGTGACGCCTTTGTCTGGTCGTTGAACACAAACGAAGTACGCGAAGTTGCAGCTATGGCGAACTTTTAATCTAAACAAAACCCAAAGTCTAAACGATGCCCTAAGGGCTGTATATATGGAGGAAGAGGGGGGAATTTCGTGACCCTTGGTGGAGGGGTCCGAAATCAACCCTATCTCTTGTTTCCCCACACATACGGACTCTAAAAATAGCCTATACTTATGTATTTCGAAATTACATGGGCCTGGCCCAATAATAAGGTGACGCAGCACCTATAATAGCCTCGGGACGAAATTTATGAAGTGGCATCTTGTATAATTCGTCCAAGGCTTCATGCACCCATTATGGTGGCTTCAAAGTCCTGAAATCATCACTTGTAACTCCGTTCTTGTTCCCCTTGCGCATGGCATCATCTCCATGCTTGTTCTTGCTCCAATGTTCATCCTTCTCCAAGCTAGGCCCTTCATTTGTAAGCAAAACAAATGTATCCAATTTAGGCAGCATCATATTCTCATGAACATTAGAATCATTACCAAGAAACGAAAGTACCTGATAATTTAATTGGCGTGCGCGAGCTCTAGTAATTGGTCCCGTATATGTAGCAGTAGGGGCTGTGGGTGTAACAATGGTATTGATGTCCTCCTCATCATCATCTCATCGAAAGACGGGACACCTTTGCCCCTATCAAGTGGTATCAGATTTCCAGGTTGCTCGGTGAGATTTTATAGTTTTTCGTAGTTTAGATCGAGTCTGTTCTTCATACCTACAGTCCACGAAAAAGCCACAAAAAAATTTAGGGTTAGTTCGTCATATCCGAACCAATCTGAGCCTTTGCATAATCTTTTTAGGGTTTTGCTTTGTTGAATTTGCGGTTGCATCGTCGTGTCTAGTTGCTGGTCTTAGAGTCTAGTCATTTAGAGTTTCGAGTTCTGGTCATAAGTTGTCACGCCGCTGCCGCACCATCATCATCGCCCTTGCCATCTACCACCACCGCTTATCCGCCACCGCTTCAAATCCGTATCCATATACCACCTCCGCTGCCATATACCACCACCGCTGCCATCTACCACCATATATCCACCACCAATCCGAGTTCTTGTCATATTAGGTTTGTTTTCGAGATCCATCTAGTTTCTGATTCGTGTTTCCTTGCCGGAGTAGGTTCCGAAAAAAAAGGAGCGAAGAAAAAAATCTAGAGTGTGCTTTTCCCTTGTTTACATGCAGCGTCGTGATTTTGTTAGTGTTCTAGGCTCGTGTCTCTAGCACAGTCTAGCCTAGGACCAGCACAGTACCGTCGTTGAGTGTTTATTCAACTTTGCATCTCTGAATTGATTATTGCTGACCCTTTTGCTACCATATTATAAGCCTTCCCAGCTCCACATACATCTACGTCGTGCGTTTGACTCTCCCTGGTAATCGCTCTATCCAAGCTTTGAGAGTTTTGACTACAACGGTTGCCGATCACCGCCTGTTGCTGGGTAAGAACTGGTAAGAATTTGAGTTTTGCTTGACGGATTTGTGACACCCACCACCACCACTTGTTCGTGGTCTGTAGGATCATATTCTTGTGTGTTTCTATTGCTGCTAACCATGCCAGGATCACAAGCCGACGAGATTGACTGGGAGAACTTATCGAACAAGGAGCTTTATGATAAGTTTCAGCAAATGATGAATGAACAGGTGCAAGATGTGCTGAACAATTTTGAAGAGGCCATGGAGAAGATCACTGGCTTTGAGAAGACGCTCGAAACAAAGCTCGATAACAGATTTAATGAACTGCTTGCGCGTCTTCCACCACTGGCTGCACCTGCCGCACCTCTGCAACAACAACAACAACAATTACCTCCAGGTCGCGAAACAGCCCTCCGCCGAGCGAGCCGTGTACTTCTTCGGCCTAGCCAAACTGTTGGTGTTGCTGTTGATTCTTCTGTGGCTCCTGCTGCTGATGCGGAGGATGATGAATATGCGGGCGATTATGAGGATGAGGTTGATCAAAATCAGAACTACGTGCAGCCACCAGCACCACCACCAGCAGGTGGACCTCAGGTATATATTCGCAATGGTAGGCCCGCACCACCACCTCAGGTACGAGATGATGTCCATATTCCTAAACTGAAATTGAATATTCCACCATTTGAGGGTAGATATGTTCCTGATATATATCTTACTTGGGAGTTAGAAACTGAACAACGATTTAGATGTTTACAATATCCTGAGGAGAAACAGGTTGCTGCTGCTGTTTGTGCTTTCACTAGTTTTGCATGTGTATGGTGGTCTAAACATTGTAGATTATATCCTATTCCAACTACTTGGGCTGCTTTGAAAACTGCTATGCGTACGCGTTGGGTTCCACCATATTATCAACGTGAATTGCTTCAAAAATTGCAGCGTTTAAGACAAGGAAAAAATTCTCTAGAAGAATATTATCAGGAATTACAAACTGGCATGATTAGTTGTGGTATTGTTGAGGAGAATGAAGCTATGCTTGCATGTTTTCTGGGTGGATTAAATAGAGAGATTCAGACCATTCTAGACTATAAGGAGTATACTAATATCACTCATTTATTCCATCTTGCTTGTAAAGCTGAACATGAAGTGCAGGATCGACAAGCATTGGCGCGAACTAACTTTTCTGCAGGCCGACCTTCATCATGGACACCGCGTGCATCTTCTACTTCAACTGCACCAGCACCTCCATCAGGTGCCACCTCCAGCCATGATACAAGAAAACGGGCACAACCACCATTATCTACCAAGAGCGCATCTGCGGGGCCTGCACAGCGTTCTTCTTCTTCCATAGCATCAACAGGGCACACAAGTGATATTATTTGTCGTTGTTGTAAGGGAGGAGGTCATTATGCGAGAGAATGCAAATCTCAGCGTGTGATGATTGCTACCGAGGATGGTGGGTATGAGTCCGCTAGTGACTATGATGAGGAGACTTTGGCTCTTATTACACGTGAAGAACATGGTGGAGATGATTCTGATCATGCGACGCAATACATGGCTCCTGAAGATGCTGACAGGTATGAATGTTTAGTTGCTCAACGTGTTTTGATTGTGCAGGTCACACAAGCTGAGCAAAATCAGAGGCACAATTTGTTCCATACCAAGGGAGTTGTGAAGGAACGTTCTGTGCGCGTCATCATAGACGGAGGGAGCTGTAACAACTTGGCTAGCATGGAGATGGTGGAGAAGCTTTCTCTCACCACAAGACCACATCCACATCCTTACTACATCCAATGGTTCAACAACAGCAGCAAGGTTAAGGTAACACGTACTGTTCGTGTGCATTTTAGTATCTCTACATACGCTGATTATGTTGATTGTGATGTGGTACCTATGCAAGCATGTTCCTTATTACTTGGAAGACCATGGCAATTTGATAAAAATTCTGTACACCATGGTAGAAACAATCAGTATACTCTTGTTCATAGGGATAAAAATATTACTTTGCTTCCTATGACTCCTGATTCAATTTTGAAAGATGATATTAATAGAGCTAATAAAGCAAAACAGGAGAAGAATCAGAGTGAAAATCAGATTGTGGCAAAAGAATTTGAGCAACAAATGAAGCCTAATAATAAACCGTCTAGTGTTGCTTCTGAAATTAAATTGAAAAGTGCATGTTTATTTGCCACCAAATCTGATATTGATGAGCTAGATTTCAGCAAATCTGTTTGCTATGCTTTTATGTGCAAAGAGGCATTATTTTCATTCGAGGACGTGCCTTCCTCTTTGCCTCCTGCTGTCACTAACATTTTGCATGAGTTCGCTGACGTCTTTCCACAAGACGTGCCACTGGGATTACCGCCTATTCGAGGGATTGAGCATCAGATTGACTTAATACCCGGTGCTTCACTGCCAAACCGTGCGCCATACCGTACCAATCAAGAGGAGACGAAAGAGATTATGCGTCAAGGACAAGAGCTTCTCAACAAAGGTTATATACGCGAATCCCTTAGTCCTTGTGTTGTTCCTATTATTCTAGTGCCGAAAAAGGATGGTACATCACGTATGTGTGTTGATTGTAGAGGCATTAATAATATTACTATTTGTTATCATCATCCTATTCCTAGGCTAGATGATATGCTTGATGAATTGAGTGGCTCTACAATATTCTCCAAAGTTGATTTGCGTAGTGGATACCATCAAATTCGTATGAAATTGGGAGATGAATGGAAAACAACATTTAAAACTAAGTTTGGATTATATGAGTGGTTAGTCATGCCTTTTGGGTTAACTAATGCACCTAGTACTTTCATGAGATTAATGAACGAAGTTTTACGTGCTTTCATTGGACGATTTGTGGTAGTTTACTTTGATGACATATTGATTTATAGCAGATCTTTGGAAGAATATTTGGAACATTTACGTGCTATTTTTATTGCTCTACGTGATGCACGTTTGTTTGGTAACCTTGGGAAGTGCACCTTTTGCACCGACCGAGTATCTTTTCTTGGCTATGTTGTTACTCCACAGGGAATTGAAGTTGATAAAGCCAAGATTGAAGCTATTGAGAGTTGGCCGCAGCCCAAAACGGTCACACAAGTGAGGAGTTTTCTTGGCCTCGTTGGATTCTATAGGCGTTTTGTGAGAGATTTTAGCACCATTGCTGCACCTCTCAATGAGCTTACAAAGAAAGATGTGCCTTTTCTTTGGGGTACCGCACAGGAAGAAGCCTTTACTCCAACTTCCTGATTTTAATAAGACTTTTGAGCTTGAATGTGATGCTAGTGGAATTGGATTAGGAGGTGTGTTATTACAAGATGGCAAACCTTTTGCATACTTTTCTGAAAAATTGAGTGGGCCTAGTGTGAATTATTCTACTTATGATAAACAATTATATGCTCTTGTTCGGACTTTAGAAACATGGCAACATTGTTTATGGCCCAAAGAATTTGTTATACATTCTGATCATGAATCTTTGAAACATATTAAAAGTCAAGCTAAACTGAATCGTAGACATGCTAAATGGGTTGAATTCATTGAGACTTTCCCTTATGTCATTAAACACAAGAAGGGAAAAGAAAATATTATTGCTGATGCATTATCTCGTCGCTATACTATGCTTTCACAACTTGACTTCAAAATATTTGGTTTGGAGACCATCAAAGATCAATATGTGCATGATGCTGATTTTAAAGATGTAATGCAGAATTGTAAAGAAGGAAGAATGTGGAACAAGTTTGTCGTTAATGATGGATTTGTGTTTCGTGCTAACAAGCTATGCATTCCAGCTAGCTCCGTTCGTCTTTTATTGTTGCAGGAGGCGCATGGAGGAGGATTAATGGGACACTTTGGCGTGAAGAAGACGGAGGATGTACTTGCTACACATTTCTTTTGGCCAAAGATGAGACGGGATGTTGAGCGTTTTATTGCTCGCTGCACTACATGTCAAAAAGCTAAGTCACAACTCAATCCTCATGGTTTATATATGCCTTTGCCTGTACCTAGTGTTCCTTGGGAGGATATATCTATGGACTTTGTTGTAGGTTTACCTTGAACAAAGAAGGGGAGGGATAGCATATTTGTTGTCGTGGATAGATTCTCGAAAATGGCACACTTTATACCATGTCATAAAAGCGATGATGCTGTTAATGTTGCTGATTTGTTCTTTCGTGAAATTATTCGCTTGCATGGTGTGCCAAATACTATTGTTTCAGATCGTGATACTAAATTTCTTAGCCACTTTTGGAGATGTTTATGGGCTAAGTTGGGGACTAAGCTGCTTTTTAGTACTACTTGTCACCCCCAAACTGATGGACAAACTGAAGTAGTCAATAGAACTTTGTCTACTATGCTTAGAGCTGTTTTGAAGAATAATAAGAAAATGTGGGAGGAATGCTTGCCTCATATTGAATTTTCTTATAATCATTCATTGCATTCTACTACTAAGATGTGCCCTTTTGAAGTTGTGTATGGTTTCCTACCTCGTGCGCCTATTGATTTGTTGCCTCTTCCATCTTCGGAGAAGGTTAATTTTGATGCTAAACAACGTGCAGAATTGATTTTAAAAAGGCATGAGTTAACTAAGGAAAACATTGAGCGTATGAATGCTAAATATAAACTTGCTGGAGATAAGGATAGAAAACATGTTGTGTTTGCACCTGGAGATCTTGTTTGGTTACATTTGCGTAAGGATAGATTTCTTGATTTGCGTAAATCAAAGCTAATGCCACGTGCTGATGGTCCCTTTAAGGTGTTACAGAAAGTAAATGATAATGCATATAAATTTGAGCTGCCTGCAGATTTTGGGGTTAGTCCCACTTTTAACATTGCAGATTTGAAGCCTTATTTGGGTGAGGAAGATGAGCTTCCGTCGAGGACGACTTCATTTCAAGAAGGGGATGATGATGAGGACATCAATACCATTGTTACACCCACAGCCCCTACTGCTACATATACTGGACCAATTACTAGAGCTCGCGCACGCCAATTAAATTATCAGGTACTTTCATTTCTTGGTAATGATTCTAATGTTCATGAGAATATGATGCTGTCTAAATTGGATACATTTGTTTTGCTTATAAATGAAGGGCCTAGCTTGGAGAAGGATGGACATTGGAGCAAGAACAAGCATGGAGATGATGCCATGCGCAAGGGGAACAAGAACAGAGTTACAAGTGATGATTTCAGGATTTTGAAGCCACCATAATGGGTGCATGAAGCCTTGGACGAAATATACAAGATGCCACTTCATAAATTTCGTCCCGAGGCTATTCTAGGTGCTGCGTCACCTTATTATTGGGCCAGACCCATGTAATTTCGAAATACATAAGTATAGGCTATTTTTAGAGTCCGTATGTGTGGGGAAAAAAGAGATAGGGTTGATTTCGGACCCCTCCACCAAGGGCCACAAAAATTTTCCCCTCTTCCTCCATATATACAGCCCTTAGGGCACCGTTTAGACTTTGGGTTTTGTTTAGATTAAAGTTCGCCATAGCTGCAACTTCGCGTACTTCGTATGTGTTCAACGACCAGACAAAGGCGTCACAGAACTCCACCTTGATCAATAAAGCTTTCATCTTATATTCGCAATATCCAGATTGCAATCTGAGTTTCTTGCTTGCTCTTCGTTTACTCGCAGGAAATAGACCCTCGTGGCCAGGTTGATCGTGCTCCGGCGTGGTCAATAACCTCTTGGAGTTGGTTTAGCGATTGCTAAGGCGCGACGTCCTCGCACGTTCGTAGTCGGATCGTCAAAGTCGACTTCCACCAAAGCGAAATCCATCATCTCATCGAAAGACGGGACACCTTTGCCCATATCATATGATCCGGGCAATCTCATTTGGCCGTAAATTGAAGAAAATCCAAAGGCTATATGCCTTATTCTCCTTGTTTTCGCCGGATGGCATGCTGTAACTCATGCACGTGAAAGCCATGAATAAAAGGGCATTCCTGGCATCGGTCAATATATATGTGGAAACGATATCTCCTCTATAGAGGACAAGAAATTTTGGGGCAATCAGGCAAAAATCGCTCTAGAAAATGAAGTACTTTCAAGGACTGCCATAGAATGGACATGTGTTCACTAAAACGGTCATAATTTTGTCATTTGGAGTCCGTGTCGGACCCATACGTACTCAAACTGCTCGCGGCGAGCGCGCGAATCCAAAAAATACTCCACACTTCCGCCAGGAGGCCCGGAGTACCATCAAGTTCAGCCTTAAGCAGGACTTTTTGGCCCTGAAAGTGATACGGGGCTAACCCGGTGTAGGCCGATCTTTCACGTTTTGAGTGGGATCCCTCGAAGAACACGATGAACACGGGGAAGAACGGGGAGAAATTACAAGGGGAAACACTCAAGAACAAGTCCAATCACACATCCACTAGACAATCAAACACACAAGATCCACAAGGTACATGAACAACAAAGAGAAAGATACAAGGTAGAGTTCATCGCAAATCCTATGAAGGAGATGAGGGCTTGAATCCTAGAAGGATCTTCCCACGAAGGAGGTCTTGAATCCCGCGGGGTCTTCTCACATTGAGGTCTTGAACTCCATGGGAGTGGTAGTCTCTCTCCTCAAGAGTAGAGGTAGGAGCAAAGCTCACCTAAGAATGAGCTATCATATTTGCTAACCCAAGAAAGGATGAGGGGGAGGTCTATTTTAGTCTAAGCCACGAAGGGGTAAGTGGGAGAGAGATACAAGGCCAAAAGGCCCGGTTGCACACACAGGCAGCGGAAGTCCGGTCCTTACCGGTCGTCCGGTCGCTCGCGGAGGTCCGGACGTCCGGAAGGGCTCGGACTTCTGCAAATTCGGCTCGGATGAAGTTGCACCGGTCGTCCGGAGATGGCGGTCGTCCGGTTGCCGGTCGTCCGATCTTGGACGGACGTCCGGCCGTTGTAGCTTTCGTCGGCTGGCCGTCTGGGATGCGTCAGGTAGCGGACGTCCGGTGGGCGCCGGTCGTCCAGGCGCTGTAGAGGGTCGGACGTCTGGTGGCTTCCGGTCGTCCGGTCGCTGTAGACTCCGCAGCTCCTTCTTCTTCCGTCTTCTCTTCCTTGCTTCCCTCGCGGATGGTGTAGGTGTTCCTTGGCGCTTGCACTCCTCCTCGACATCTGTGAAGCTCCGACAATACCTATGCATGCACACGGGAGAAGTGTCAAGTAGTATACCATCCTCGAAGGGGTCAAGTGAACACGTGTAAAGGAGAAGATTCACCTTTATGTATGAGAAGTAGAGGTCGCACGTGTCACTTGCCAAACAGACTCTTGACATGGTGATGACCGTAGGATGCTCTGCATCATCCCCTCCCCCTTGGAAAAGATCCGACCTCGGATCAAAAACCAAATCACCATGGGAAAGAGATGGTGGTGCCGTGTTGAAGTGGTCGGTCACCAAGCACTCATCATCTTGAAACACGAAATGGGCACTCTCCAATGTCGCACCGTCTAGTGATCCCTTTAAAAGAAGCAAGAACAACAAACACTTGGAAAAATAAATGTGGTTAGCGTTAGTGCAAAACCAAGCATTCAAGAGGTGATTCACCAAACAAGTGTCATCATCAAGCATAGCATTGGGTGTGACAAAGGATTGTGACATGGCATGTAAGCATATCAATCGAGCACAACTAAAAATATCATGTGGACAAGTATGCAAATGTGAGGTAGAGATGCAAATATGTGTGACAAGAGAATAAGCATCTACCTCAAGATCATAGCAATCATGCATAAAACGCTCGATAAATGGTCGATGGTAGGCATAGGAATCATTCACAACACGAAAAAAGATGAGATGTCTAAACACATGGGTCAAGTGCAAGACAATTCAAGCATAATATGCATAGGGTGTAGTGAATATAGTGTGGCACTCAACACAATAGAAAGAGTAATTGTTCACCATGTGTGAGGCAATCAAGTGAATCATGTGACAAGTAAAGGGACATGGCATATGTGAAGAAATGATATTGGTGCAACCAACCATATGATAGTAGCAAGTAGTCCAAGAATTGGAAGCAACACACAAGGTATATATGTCATGAACCATGGAAATGTGGCAATCATGGTTGAAAGCAATGTCTCGAACATGCGTGCAAATGGTGCAAGCAACACATGAAGTATGATCCACAATATCCAAGCTCAAGAAGTACGTCACCTTGAAAGTGTGTCCTTGTGCATTCTTCACAATGCTGAAGTGGAAGCAAATACGGTGTAGAAGCGAGTCATGGTAGAATGTATGAGGCTCGCTCTCAAGAGCTCGAATGGTCAACTCACGTGAAGTGGAAGTCGACACAAAGTCCAAGTATCCTACACATGCACAAGACAAAATAAAGAAAGTATGCGCATGGGAGACAAACACATCATCCATCATGATGGTGTTCTTTTCTTGCACATAAGCATTAGAAGCAAAAGTGTATGAATAATATGATGCAACAATGGCAATATTCATGGCACTAGGTATATGGTGCAAATAAGTAAGACAAGCATGCTTCACAAGTAATATGTCAAAATCTCCAAGCATATGTGAGAATGCTATGGGGGCAAACTCATGAGCAAGACTAATAGCATGGTTGCACTCAATACATGGCAAATCTAGCATGAGAGAGGCAACATATGGAGATATGTGACAAGAAGCAATAACAATCATGTGCAAAGCATGTAGATGGTTGTCATCAACCGCATGAAATGAGCAAGTATGAGTCATTGGTGATGCAACATAAGCAAGCATAGTAATCAAGTCGTGCAAACTAGTGGAGCGAAGATGCAACACACTATAATAAATCATGGCAATCATGTCATGTGAGCAAATAATAGGCATAGGGAATGCACATGACATATCGCAAGCACAAACACAAAGTAAGATGAAAGTGTCATCATAGGAATGGTGCACTAAAGGAACATGGCAAGAACAAGCAATATCTCCACCAAGCTTGCAAATACACATACAAGTACTAGAATCAATCATCATGTGTAATGCAAAGCATGGGTCACAAATGCATGTCAAAGGCATAGAAATGAGCATATCATGCAAAGTGAACATGGCAAGATGGGCATATGATATGTAATGAACAATAACCCATAGCCAAGTGAGAGACATGTAGAATGAACGTGCGACGTCTATGCGCGAAGAGAGCAGTGGGAAAGACAATCCATGGGATCCCAAATCATCGTTGCTCTCTAGAGCTCGTTTTGTCAACTCGTGGGATTGCGAGGTTGACAAGTATTCATGGGTACCTACACAAAAGAGACACAAACCAAAGAAATTGTGCGCGTGGTAAATGTACACATCATCCATCATGATGTGTATGTGCACATGTGAGTTAGCACAAGATAAGCATCGCTCAAAGAAATTTGATGCATGGTATAAGAACATGTCATCCATCATAAAAGAATAGTTATTGTGTATGACATGATGGGGACACAAATTGGGAATGCAAGTATATGGCATATCAATAGCATGTTTATTCATGGGGAGCATATGGTGCACACAAGTATCGGGATCATCCAATGAATGGGATGGATCAAAATCTCCTAAAATGCATGAGGAAACTATGGGGGTCTCCTCATGAGCAATATCGGAAACATCATATGGAGAAAATGGACAACATCCAAAACAATGCATATCCGAAGCTAGGTGGTCATGGCATGGCATATGAGATAAATGATGCAAAGGGAGCATATAAATATCATCACAACAAAAACAAATGCCAATAACCATGGGCTTGTCATCTATGCCATATGTGCAAATTGGGTTTATTTTAATGGCATATGCATAGTCACTATGAAGAGATTGCAAATATGACATATGATTGATCTCATGCATAGCATATGACAAGTCAAGCGGATTAGCAAACATGATGTGACCTAAAGAATTGTCACAAGAAATCCTATGTAACATGGCATCACTACTAATAGACTCCACATGAGAATCATCATACTCATCATAAATGGGAAAATCATCACATGGGGAAATCATACTAGCATGAAGCAAGGTACTAGGTGGATCAACATCATGCAAGCAATCAATGTCAAGAATGTCCACTAGTGGGACTAGACCATCACCTTCACCTATGTTACCTTTGTCATTCCACTCAAGTGGTGTAGGTGAGGTGGGAAAGACCAAATGGTGGTCATCTTCATCTTGATGGAACCATGTGGGGGGTGCATCATATTCCACCATGGCCATCGTCTTGTCCAAAGGGAGGACGAGGTCGTCGGGGATCGGCGCGTCATCATAAATGGGACCTAGCACCAAATGAGAAGGCACAATAGAGGTAGAGGTCAAGCCGTTAGTGTTGAAAGTGGCCTCACATGACCTATCAACTATGTCACTCTCTCTATGTGGTGGTTCACTCACTCCCTCAAAATAGGTGCACTCAAACTCATGTATGGTGGAGTCACTCATCTCACTCAAGTGGTGGGGGTTGTGGCTCTCCTCACATGGGATTTGTGGCAACACATCATATATGGGGCTAGTGGTGAAGTCACTCTCACTCTCAATATGGTGGAAAAAGTCACTCAAGTCATCATACGTCGCCGTGGTCGAGGTGAAATACTCAACCATCTCATCGCCGTCGCCATGGATGAAGGCCGAAGATGGCACATCATCTGATAGAGGCAAAGGTGTCCCGTCTTTCGATGAGATGATGGATATCGCTTTGGTGGCAGTCGACTTTGACGATCCGACTACGAACGTGCGAGGATGCCGCGCCTTAGCAATCGCTAAACCAACTCCGAGAGGTTATTGACCACGCCGAAGCACGATCAACCTGACCACAAGGGTCTGTTTCCTGCGAGCAAACGAAGAACAAGCAAGAAACTGAGATTGCAATCTGGATATTGCGAATATAAGATGAAAGCTTTATTGATCAAGGTGGGGTTCTGTGACGCCTTTGTCTGGTCATTGAACAAATGAAGTACGCGAAGTTGCAGCTATGGCGAACTTTTAATCTAAACAAAACCCAAAGTCTAAACGGTGCCCTAAGGGCTGTATATATGGAGGAAGAGAGGGGGAATTTCGTGGCCCTTGGTGGAGGGGTCCGAAATCAACCCTATCTCTTGTTTCCCCACACATACGGACTCTAAAAATAGCCTATACTTATGTATTTCGAAATTACATGGGCCTGGCCCAATAAAAAGGTTACGCAGCACCTATAATAGCCTCTGGACGAAATTTATGAAGTGACATCTTGTATATTTTGTCCAAGGCTTCATGCGCTCGTTATGGAGGCTTCAAAGACCTGAAATCATCACTTGTAACTCTGTTCTTGTTCCCCTTGCGCATGCCATCATCTCCATGCTTGTTCTTGCTCCAATGTTCATCCTTCTCCAAGCTAGGCCCTTCATTTGTAAGCAAAACAAATGTATCCAATTTAGGCAGCATCATATTCTCATGAACATTAGAATCATTACCAAGAAACGAAAGTACCTGGTAATTTAGTTGGCGTGCGCGAGCTCTAGTAATTGGTCCAGTATGTATAGCAGCAGGGGCTGTGGGTGTAACAATGGTATTGATGTCCTCATCATCCTCCCCTTCTTGAAATGAAGTCGTCCTCGATGGAAGCTCATCTTCCTCATCCAAATAAGGCTTCAAATCTGCAATGTTAAAAGTGGGACTAACCCCAAAATCTGCAGGCAGCTCAAGTTTATATGCATTATCATTTATTTTCTCTAACACCATAAAGGGACCATCAGCCCGTGGCATGAGCTTTGATTTGCGCAAATCAGGAAATCTATCCTTACGCAAATGTAACCAAACAAGATCTCCAGGTGCAAATACAACATGTTTTCTACCCTTATCTCCAGCAAGTTTATATTTGGCATTCATACGCTCAATGTTTTCCTTAGTTAACTCATGCATTTTTAAAATCAATTCAGCACGTTGTTTAGCATCAAAATTAACCTTCTGCGAAGAGGGAAGAGGCAACAAATCAATAGGTGCACGAGGTAGGAAACCATACACAACTTCAAAAGCGCACATCTTAGTAGTAGAATGCAATGAACGATTATAAGCAAATTCAATATGAGGCAAGCATTCCTCCCACATTTTCTTATTACTCTTCAAAACAGCCCTCAGCATAGTAGACAATGTTCTATTGACTACTTCAGTTTGGCCATCAGTTTGGGGGTGACAAGTAGTACTAAAAAGCAGTTTAGTCCCCAACTTAGCCCATAAACATCTTCAAAAGTGGCTAAGAAATTTAGTATCACGATCTGAAACAATAGTATTTGGCACACCATGCAAGCGAATAATTTCACGAAAGAACAAATCAGCAACATTAACAGCATCATCGCTTTTATGACATGGTATAAAGTGTGCCATTTTCGAGAATCTATCCACGACAACAAATATGCTATCCCTCCCCTTCTTTATTCGAGGTAAACCTAAAACAAAGTCCATAGATATATCCTCCCAAGGAACACTAGGTCCAGGCAAAGGCATATATAAACCATGAGGATTGAGTCGTGACTTAGCTTTTTGACATGTAGTGCAGCGAGAAATAAAACGCTCAACATCCCGTCTCATCTTTGGCCAAAAGAAATGTGTAGCAAGTACGTCCTCTGTGTTCTTCAAGCCAAAGTGTCCCATTAATCCTCCTCCATGCGCCTCCTGCAACAACAAAAGACGAACGGAGCTAGCTGGAATGCATAGCTTGTTAGCACGAAACACAAATCCATCGTTAACAACAAACTTGTTCCACATTCTTGATGAGGACATCAATACAATTGTTACACCCACAGCCCCTGCTGCTATACATACTGGACCAATTACTAGAGCTCGTGCACGGCAACTAAATTACCAGGTACTTTCGTTTCTTGGTAATGATTCTAATGTTCATGAGAATATGATGCTGCCTAAATTGGATACATTTGTTTTGCTTACCAATGAAGGGCCTAGCTTGGAGAAGGATGAACATTGGAGCAAGAACAAGCATGGAGATGATGGCATGCGCAAGGGGAACAAGAACGGAGTTACAAGTGATGATTTCAGGACTTTGAAGCCACCATAATGGGTGCATGAAGCCTTGGACGAAATATACAAGATGCCACTTCATAAATTTCGTCCCGAGGCTATTTTAGGTGCTGCGTCACCTTATTATTGGGCCAGGCCCATGTAATTTCGAAATACATAAGTATAGGCTATTTTTAGAGTCCGTATGTGTGGGGAAACAAGAGATAGGGTTGATTTCGGACCCCTCCACCAAGGGCCACGAAATTCCCCCGTCTTCCTCCATATATACAGCCCTTAGGGCATCGTTTAGACTTTGGGTTTTGTTTAGATTAAAAGTTCGCCATAGCTGCAACTTCGCGTACTTCGTTTGTGTTCAACGACCAGACAAAGGCGTCACAGAACCCCACCTTGATCAATAAAGCTTTCATCTTATATTCGCAATATCCAGATTGCAATCTTAGTTTCTTGCTTGTTCTTCGTTTGCTCGCAGGAAACAGACCCTCGTGGTCAGGTTGATCGTGCTCCGGCGTGGTCAATAACCTCTCGGAGTTGGTTTAGCGATTGCTAAGGCGCGACGTCCTCGCACGTTCGTAGTCGGATCGTCAAAGTCGACTTCCACCAAAGCGAAATCCACCATCTCATCGAAAGACGGGACACCTTTGCCTCTATCAAGTGGTATCAGATTTCCAGGTTGCTCGGTGAGATTTTACAATTTTTTAGTAGTTTAGATCGAGTCTGCTCTTCATACCTATAGTCCACGAAAAAGCCACAAAAAAAAATTAGGGTTAGTTCATCATATCCGAACCAATCTGAGCCTTGCATAATCTTTTTAGGGTTTTGCTTTGTTGAATTTGCGGTTGCATCGTCGTGTCTAGTTGCTGGTCTTAGAGTCTAGTCTTTTAGAGTTTCGAGTTCTGGTCATAAGTTGTCACGCCGCCGCCGCACCATCATCATCGCCCCTGCCATCTACCACCACCGCACCGAATCCGTATCCATATACCACCACCAATCCGTGTCCATATACCACCACCGATCCATATCCATATACTACCACCGCTACCACCACCGCTGCCATATACCACCACCATATATCCACCACCAATCCGAGTTCTTTGCTTATTAGGTTTGTTTTCGGGATCCCTCTAGATTCCGATTCGTGTTTCCTTGCCGGAGTAGGTTTCGGAAAAAAAAAATTCTGGTAGCCACGCTCCGTTTAGGCCCAAAATTTTTCGAAAACGCATTTTTCGAAAAAAATTCTGGCTATCCTATTTTTAGGTGTTTCTGAGTGTTTTGAGACAGGTGCCATTATAGGAAGTTTTTTTTGACCCGTTTCCAGTTTTTGGGTCCGGGCAGTCGAAAAAAAAAAAATTGGTCGAAAAAATTTCGTGCCCATCCTGTCAGTTTGAGCTAGGAAGAGTTTTGAGACACTCGCCATTATAGTGATTTTTCGCAAAAAAAAAAGAGCGAAAAAAAAATTCAGAGTGTGCTTTTCCCTTGTTTACGTGCCGCGCCGTGATTTTGTTAGTGTTCTAGGCTCGCGTCTCTAGCACAGTCTAGCCTAGGACCAGCACAGTACCGTCGTTGAGCGTTTATTCAACTTTGCATCTCTGAATTGATTATTGCTGACCCTTTTTGCTACCATATTATAAGCCTTCCCAGCTCCACATACATCTACGTCGTGCGTTTGACTCTCCCTGGTAATTGCTCTATCCAAGCTTTGAGAGTTTTTGACTACAACGGTTGCCGATCACCGCCTGCTGCTGGGTAAGAACTGGTAAGAATTTGAGATTTGCTTGACGGATTTGTGACACCCACCACCACCACTTGTTCGTAGTCTGTAGGATCATATTCTTGTGTGTTTCTATTGCTGCTAACCATGCCAGGATCACAAGCCGACGAGATTGACTGGGAGAATTTATCGAACAAGGAGCTTCATGATAAGTTTCAGCAAATGATGACTGAACAGGTGCAAGATGTGCTGAACAATTTTGAAGAGGCCATGGAGAAGATCACTGGCTTTGAGAAGACGTTCGAAACAAAGCTCGATAACAAGTTTAATGAATTGCTCGCGCGTCTTCCACCACCACCACGTATTTCGAAATTACATGGGCCTGGCCCAATAATAAGGTGACGCAGCACCTAAAATAGCCTCGGGACGAAATTTATGAAGTGGCATCTTGTATATTTCGTCCAAGGCTTCATGCACCCATTATGGTGGCTTCAAAGTCCTGAAATCATCACTTGTAACTCCATTCTTGTTCCCCTTGCGCATGCCATCATCTCCATGCTTGTTCTTGCTCCAATGTTCATCCTTCTCCAAGCTAGGCCCTTCATTTGTAAGCAAAACAAATGTATCCAATTTAGGCAGCATCATATTCTCATGAACATTAGAATCATTACCAAGAAACGAAAGTACCTGGTAATTTAGTTGGCGTGCACGAGCTCTAGTAATTGGTCCAGTATGTATAGCAGCAGGGGCTGTGGGTGTAACAATTGTATTGATGTCCTCATCATCCTCCCCTTCTTGAAATGAAGTCATCCTCGACGGAAGTTCATCTTCCTCACCCAAATAAGGCTTCAAATCTGCAATGTTAAAAGTGGGACTAACCCCAAAATCTGCAGGCAGCTCAAGTTTATATGCATTATCATTTATTTTCTCTAACACCTTAAAGGGACCATCAGCACGGGGCATTAGCTTTGATTTGCGCAAATCAGGAAATCTATCCTTACGCAAATGTAACCAAACAAGATCTCCAGGTGCAAACACAACATGTTTTCTACCCTTATCTCCAGCAAGTTTATATTTAGCATTCATACGCTCAATGTTTTCCTTAGTTAACTCATGCATTTTTAAAATCAATTCAGCACTTTGTTTAGCATCAAAATTAACCTTCTCCGAAGATGGAAGAGGCAACAAATCAATAGGTGCACGAGGTAGGAAACCATACACAACTTCAAAAGGGCACATCTTAGTAGTAGAATGCAATGAACGATTATAAGCAAATTCAATATGAGGCAAGCATTCCTCCCACATTTTCTTATTATTCTTCAAAACAGCCCTAAGCATAGTAGACAACGTTCTATTGACTACTTCAGTTTGTCCATCAGTTTGGGGGTGACAAGTAGTACTAAAAAGCAGTTTAGTCCCCAACTTAGCCCATAAACATCTCCAAAAGTGGCTAAGAAATTTAGTATCACGATCTGAAACAATAGTATTTGGCACACCATGCAAGCGAATAATTTCACGAAAGAACAAATCAGCAACATTAACAGCATCATCGCTTTTATGACATGGTATAAAGTGTGCCATTTTCGAGAATCTATCCACGACAACAAATATGCTATCCCTCCCCTTCTTTGTTCGAGGTAAACCTAAAACAAAGTCCATAGATATATCCTCCCAAGGAACACTAGGTACAGGCAAAGACATATATAAACCATGAGGATTGAGTCGTGACTTAGCTTTTTGACATGTAGTGCATCGAGCAATAAAACGTTCAACATCCCGTCTCATCTTTGGCCAAAAGAAATGTGTAGCAAGTACGTCCTCCGTCTTCTTCACGCCAAAGTGTCCCATTAATCCTCCTCCATGCGCCTCCTGCAACAACAAAAGACGAACGGAGCTAGCTGGAATGCATAGCTTGTTAGCACGAAACACAAATCCATCGTTAACGACAAACTTGTTCCACATTCTTCCTTCTTTACAATTCTGCATTACATTTTTAAAATCAGCATCATGCACATATTGATCTTTGATGGTCTCCAAACCAAATATTTTGAAGTCAAGTTGTGAAAGCATAGTATAGCGACGAGACAATGCATCAGGAATAACATTTTCTTTTCCCTTCTTGTGTTTAATGACATAAGGGAAAGTCTCAATGAATTCAACCCATTTAGCATGTCTACGATTCAGTTTAGCTTGACTTTTAATATGTTTCAAAGATTCATGATCAGAATGTATAACAAATTCTTTGGGCCATAAATAATGTTGCCATGTTTCTATAGTCCGAACAAGAGCATATAATTCTTTATCATAAGTAGAATAATTCGGACTAGGCCCACTCAATTTTTCAGAAAAGTATGCAACAGGTTTGCCATCTTGTAATAACACACCTCCTAATCCAATTCCACTAGCATCACATTCAAGCTCAAAAGTCTTATTAAAATCAGGAAGTTGGAGTAAAGGAGCTTGTGTCAACTTATCTTTCAATACCGTGAAGGCTTCTTCCTGTGCGGTACCCCAAACAAAAGGCACATCCTTCTTTGTAAGCTCGTTGAGAGGTGCAGCAATGGTGCTGAAATCTCTCACAAAACGCCTATAGAATCCAGCGAGGCCAAGAAAACTCCTCACTTGTGTGACCGTTTTGGGCTGCGGCCAACTCTCAATAGCTTCAATCTTGGCTTTGTCAACTTCAATTCCCTGTGGAGTAACAACATAGCCAAGAAAAGATACTCGGTCGGTGCAAAAGGTGCACTTCCCAAGGTTACCAAACAAACGTGCATCACGTAGAGCAATAAAAACAGCACGTAAATGTTCCAAATGTTCTTCCAAAGATCTGCTATAAATCAGTATATCATCAAAATAGACTACCACAAATCGTCCAATGAAAGCACGTAAAACTTCGTTCATTAGTCTCATGAAAGTACTAGGCGCATTAGTTAACCCAAAAGGCATGACTAACCACTCATATAATCCAAACTTAGTTTTAAATGCTGTTTTCCATTCATCTCCCAATTTCATACGAATTTGATGGTATACACTACGCAAATCAACTTTGGAGAATATTGTAGAGCCACTCAATTCATCAAGCATATCATCTAGCCTAGGAATAGGATGACGATAACGAATAGTAATATTATTAATGCCTCTACAATCAACACACATACGTGATGTACCATCCTTTTTCGGCACTAGAATAATAGGAACAGCACAAGGACTAAGGGATTCGCGTATATAACCTTTGTCGAGAAGCTCTTGTACTTGACGCATAATCTCCTTCGTCTCCTCTGGATTGGTACGGTATGGTGCACGGTTTGGCAGTGAAGCACCGGGAATTAAGTCAATTTGATGCTCAATCCCTCGAATAGGCGGTAATCCCGGTGGCACGTCTTGTGGAAAGACGTCAGCGAACTCCTGCAAAATGTTAGTGACAGCAGGAGGCAAAGAGGAAGGCACGTCCTCGAATGAAAATAATGCCTCTTTGCACACAAAAGCATAGCAAACAGATTTGCTGAAATCTAGCTCATCAATATCAGATTTGGTGGCAAATAAACATGCACTTTTCAATCTAATTTCAGAAGCAACACTAGATGGTTTATTATTAGGCTTCATTTGTAGCTCAAATTCTTTTGCCACAATCTGATTTTCACTCTTATTCGTCTCCTGTTTTGCTTTATTAGCTCTATTAATATCATCTTTCAAAATGGAATCAGGAGTCATAGGAAGCAAAGTAATATTTTTATCCTTATGAACAAGAGTATAGTGATTGTTTCTACCATGGTGTACAGAATTTTTATCAAATTCCCATGGTCTACCAAGTAATAAGGAACATGCTTGCATAGGTACCACATCACAATCAACATAATCAGCATATGTAGAGATACTAAAATGCACACGAACAGTACGTGTTACCTTAACCTTGCCGCTGTTGTTGAACCATTGGATGTAGTAAGGATGTGGATGTGGTCTTGTGGTGAGAGAAAGCTTCTCCACCATCTCCATGCTAGCCAAGTTGTTGCAGCTCCCTCCGTCTATTATGACGCGCACAGAACGTTCCTTCACAACTCCCTTGGTATGGAACAAATTGTGCCTCTGATTTTGCTCAGCTTGTGTGACCTGCACACTCAAAACACGTTGAGCAACTAAACATTCATACCTGTCAGCGTCTTCAGGAGCCATGTATTGCGTCTCATGATCAGAATCATCTCCACCATGTTCTTCACATGTAATAAGAGCCAAAGTCTCCTCATCATAGTCACTAGCGGACTCATATCCACCATCCGCGGTAGCAATCATCACACGCGGAGATTTGCATTCTCTCGCATAATGACCTCCTCCCTTACAACGACGACAAATAATATCACTTGTGTGCTGATGAGGACATCAATACAATTGACCTCCTCCCTTACAACGACGATTTTTTTTTCCGAAACCTACTCCGGCAAGGAAACACGAATCGGAATCTAGATGGATCCCGAAAACAAACCTAATAAGCAAAGAACTCGGATTGGTGGTGGATATATGGTGGTGGTATATGGCAGCGGTGGTGGTAGCGGTGGTAGTATATGGATATGGATCGGTGGTGGTATATGGACACGGATTGGTGGTGGTATATGGATACGGATTCGGTGCGGTGGTGGTAGATGGCAGGGGCGATGATGATGGTGCGGCGGCGGCGTGACAACTTATGACCAGAACTCGAAACTCTAAAAGACTAGACTCTAAGACCAGCAACTAGACACGACGATGCAACCGCAAATTCAACAAAGCAAAACCCTAAAAAGATTATGCAAGGCTCAGATTGGTTCGGATATGATGAACTAACCCTAATTTTTTTTTGTGGCTTTTTCGTGGACTATAGGTATGAAGAGCAGACTCGATCTAAACTACTAAAAAATTGTAAAATCTCACCGAGCAACCTGGAAATCTGATACCACTTGATAGAGGCAAAGGTGTCCCGTCTTTCGATGAGATGGTGGATTTCGCTTTGGTGGAAGTCGACTTTGACGATCCGACTACGAACGTGCGAGGACGTCGCGCCTTAGCAATCGCTAAACCAACTCCGAGAGGTTATTGACCACGCCGGAGCACGATCAACCTGACCACGAGGGTCTGTTTCCTGCGAGCAAACGAAGAACAAGCAAGAAACTAAGATTGCAATCTGGATATTGCGAATATAAGATGAAAGCTTTATTGATCAAGGTGGGGTTCTGTGACGCCTTTGTCTGGTCGTTGAACACAAACGAAGTACGCGAAGTTGCAGCTATGGCGAACTTTTAATCTAAACAAAACCCAAAGTCTAAACGATGCCCTAAGGGCTGTATATATGGAGGAAGAGGGGGGAATTTCGTGGCCCTTGGTGGAGGGGTCCGAAATCAACCCTATCTCTTATTTCCCCACACATACGGACTCTAAAAATAGCCTATACTTATGTATTTCGAAATTACATGGGCCTGGCCCAATAATAAGGTGACGCAGCACCTAAAATAGCCTCGGGACGAAATTTATGAAGTGGCATCTTGTATATTTCGTCCAAGGCTTCATGCACCCATTCTTGTTTCCCTTGCGCATGCCATCATCTCCATGCTTGTTCTTGCTCCAATGTTCATCCTTCTCCAAGCTAGGCCCTTCATTTGTAAGCAAAACAAATGTATCCAATTTAGGCAGCATCATATTCTCATGAACATTAGAATCATTACCAAGAAACGAAAGTACCTGGTAATTTAATTGGCGTTCACGAGCTCTAGTAATTGGTCCAGTATGTATAGCAGCAGGGGCTGTGGGTGTAACAATTGTATTGATGTCCTCATCATCTACTTATGATAAAGAATTATATGCTCTTGTTCGGACTTTAGAAACATGGCAACATTATTTATGGCCCAAAGAATTTGTTATACATTCTGATCATGAATCATTGAAACATATTAAAAGTCAAGCTAAACTGAATCGTAGACATGCTAAATGGGTTGAATTCATTGAGACTTTCCCTTATGTCATTAAACACAAGAAGGGAAAAGAAAATGTGATTGCTGATGCTTTGTCTCGTCGCTATACTATGCTTTCACAACTTGACTTCAAAATATTTGGTTTGGAGACCATCAAAGATCAATATGTGCATGATGCTGATTTTAAAGATGTAATGCATAATTGTAAAGAAGGAAGAATGTGGAACAAGTTTGTTGTTAACGATGGATTTGTGTTTCGTGCTAACAAGCTATGCATTCCAGCTAGCTCCGTTCGTCTTTTGTTGTTGCAGGAGGCGCATGGAGGAGGATTAATGGGACACTTCGGCGTGAAGAAGACGGAGGACGTACTTGCTACACATTTCTTTTGGCCAAAGATGAGACGGGATGTTGAGCGTTTTATTGCTCGCTGTACATGTCAAAAAGCTAAGTCACGCCTCAATCCTCATGGTTTATATATGCCTTTGCCTGTACCTAGTGTTCCTTGGGAGGATATATCTATGGACTTCGTTTTAGGTTTACCTCGAACAAAGAAGGGGAGGGATAGCATATTTGTTGTCGTGGATAGATTCTCGAAAATGGCACACTTTATACCATGTCATAAAAGCGATGATGCTGTTAATGTTGCTGATTTGTTCTTTCGTGAAATTATTCGCTTGCATGGTGTGCCAAATACTATTGTTTCAGATCGTGATACTAAATTTCTTAGCCACTTTTGGAGATGTTTATGGGCTAAGTTGGGGACTAAACTGCTTTTTAGTACTACTTGTCACCCCCAAACTGATGGACAAACTGAAGTAGTCAATAGAACGTTGTCTACTATGCTTAGGGCTGTTTTGAAGAATAATAAGAAAATGTGGGAGGAATGCTTGCCTCATATTGAATTTGCTTATAATCGTTCATTGCATTCTACTACTAAGATGTGCCCTTTTGAAGTTGTGTATGGTTTCCTACCTCGTGCACCTATTGATTTGTTGCCTCTTCCATCTTCGGAGAAGGTTAATTTTGATGCTAAACAAAGTGCTGAATTGATTTTAAAAATGCATGAGTTAACTAAGGAAAACATTGAGCGTATGAATGCTAAATATAAACTTGCTGGAGATAAGGGTAGAAAACATGTTGTGTTTGCACCTGGAGATCTTGTTTGGTTACATTTGCGTAAGGATAGATTTCCTGATTTGCGCAAATCAAAGCTAATGCCCCGTGCTGATGGTCCCTTTAAGGTGTTAGAGAAAATAAATGATAATGCATATAAACTTGAGCTGCCTGCAGATTTTGGGGTTAGTCCCACTTTTAACATTGCAGATTTGAAGCCTTATTTGGGTGAGGAAGATGAACTTCCGTCGAGGATGACTTCATTTCAAGAAGGGGAGGATGATGAGGACATCAATACAATTGTTACACCCACAGCCCCTGCTGCTATACATACTGGACCAATTACTAGAGCTCGTGCACGCCAACTAAATTACCAGGTACTTTCGTTTCTTGGTAATGATTCTAATGTTCATGAGAATATGATGCTGCCTAAATTGGATACATTTGTTTTGCTTACAAATGAAGGGCCTAGCTTGGAGAAGGATGAACATTGGAGCAAGAACAAGCATGGAGATGATGGCATGCGCAAGGGGAACAAGAACGGAGTTACAAGTGATGATTTCAGGACTTTGAAGCCACCATAATGGGTGCATGAAGCCTTGGACGAAATATATAAGATGCCACTTCATAAATTTCGTCCCGAGGCTATTTTAGGTGCTGCGTCACCTTATTATTGGGCCAGGCCCATGTAATTTCGAAATACATAAGTATAGGCTATTTTTAGAGTCCGTATGTGTGGGGAAAAAAGAGATAGGGTTGATTTCGGACTCCTCCACCAAGGGCCACGAAATTCCCCCCTCTTCCTCCATATATACAGCCCTTAGGGCATCGTTTAGACTTTGGGTTTTGTTTAGATTAAAAGTTCGCCATAGCTGCAACTTCGCGTACTTCGTTTGTGTTCAACGACCAGACAAAGGCGTCACAGAACCCCACCTTGATCAATAAAGCTTTCATCTTATATTCGCAATATCCAGATTGCAATCTTAGTTTCTTGCTTGTTCTTCGTTTGCTCGCAGGAAACAGACCCTCGTGGTCAGGTTGATCGTGCTCCGGCGTGGTCAATAACCTCTCGGAGTTGGTTTAGCGATTGCTAAGGCGCGACGTCCTCGCACGTTCGTAGTCGGATCGTCAAAGTCGACTTCCACCAAAGCGAAATCCACCATCTCATCGAAAGATGGGACACCTTTGCCTCTATCAATTCTTCCTTCTTTACAATTCTGCATTACATCTTTAAAATCAGCATCATGCACATATTGATCTTTGATGGTCTCCAAACCAAATATTGTGAAGTCAAGTTGTGAAAGCATAGTATAGCGACGAGACAATGCATCAGCAATAACATTTTCTTTTCCCTTCTTGTGTTTAATGACATAAGGGAAAGTCTCAATGAATTCAACCCATTTAGCATGTCTATGATTCAGTTTAGCTTGACTTTTAATATGTTTCAAAGATTCATGATCAGAATGTATAACAAATTCTTTGGGCCATAAATAATGTTGCCATGTTTCTAAAGTCCGAACAAGAGCATATAATTCTTTATCATAAGTAGAATAATTCAGACTAGGCCCACTCAATTTTTGAGAAAAGTATGCAACAGGTTTGCCATCTTGTAATAACACACCTCCTAATCCAATTCCACTAGCATCACATTCAAGCTCAAAAGTCTTATTAAAATCAGGAAGTTGGAGTAAAGGAGCATGTGTCAACTTATCTGTCAATACCGTGAAGGCTTCTTCCTGTGCGGTACCCCAAAGAAAAGGCACATCTTTCTTTGTAAGCTCATTGAGAGGTGCAGCAATGGTGCTGAAATCTCTTACAAAACGCCTATAGAATCCAGCGAGGCCAAGAAAACTCCTCACTTGAGTGACCATTTTGGGCTGCGGCCAACTCTCAATAGCTTCAATCTTGGCTTTATCAACTTCAATTCCCTGTGGAGTAACAACATAGCCAAGAAAAGATACTCGGTCGGTGCAAAAGGTGCACTTCCCAAGGTTACCAAACAAACGTGCATCACGTAGAGCAATAAAAACAGCACGTAAATGTTCCAAATATTCTTCCAAAGATCTGCTATAAATCAATATGCCATCAAAGTAAACTACCACAAATCGTCCAATGAAAGCACGTAAAACTTCGTTCATTAATCTCATGAAAGTACTAGGTGCATTAATTAACCCAAAAGGCATGACTAACCACTCATATAATCCAAACTTAGTTTTAAATGCTATTTTCCATTCATCTCCCAATTTCATACGAATTTGATGGTAGCCACTGCGCAAATCAACTTTGGAGAATATTGTAGAGCCACTCAATTCATCAAGCATATCATCTAGCCTAGGAATAGGATGACGATAACGAATAGTAATATTATTAATGCCTCTACAATCAACACACATACGTGATGTACCATCCTTTTTCGGCACTAGAATAATAGGAACAGCACAAGGACTAAGGGATTCGCGTATATAACCTTTGTCGAGAAGCTCTTGTACTTGACGCATAATCTCCTTCGTATCCTCTGGATTGGTACGGTATCATGCACGGTTTGGCAGTGAAGCACCGGGAATTAAGTCAATCTGATGCTCAATCCCTCGAATAGGCGGTAATCCCGGTGGCACGTCTTGTGGAAAAACGTCAGCGAACTCCTCCAAAATGTTAGTGACAGCAGGAGGCAAAGAGGAAGGCACGTCCTCAAATGAAAATAATGCCTCTTTGCACACAAAAGCATAGCAAACAGATTTGCTGAAATCTAGCTCATCAATATCAGATTTGGTGGCAAATAAACATGCACTTTTCAATTTAATTTCAGAAGCAACACTAGATGGTTTATTATTAGGCTTCATTTGTTGCTCAAATTCTTTTGCCACATTCTGATTTCCATTCTTATTCTTCTCCTGTTTTGCTTTATTAGCTCTATTAATATCATCTTTCAAAATGGAATCAGGAGTCATAGGAAGCAAAGTAATATTTTTATCCTTATGAACAAGAGTATAGTGATTGTTTCTACCATGGTGTACAGAATTTTTATCAAATTGCCATGGTCTACCAAGTAATAAGGAACATGCTTGCATAGGTACCACATCACAATCAACATAATCAGCATATGTAGAGATACTAAAATGCACACGAACAGTACGTGTTACCTTAACCTTGCCGCTGTTGTTGAACCATTGGATGTAGTAAGGATCTGGATGTGGTCTTGTGGTGAGAGAAAGCTTCTCCACCATCTCCATGCTAGCCAAGTTGTTGCAGCTCCCTCCGTCTATTATGACGCGCACAGAACGTTCCTTCACAACTCCCTTGGTATGGAACAAATTGTGCCTCTGATTTTGCTCAGCTTGTGTGACCTGCACACTCAAAACACGTTGAGCAACTAAACATTCATACCTGTCAGCGTCTTCAGGAGCCATGTATTGCGTCTCATGATCAGAATCATCTCCACCATGTTCTTCACGTGTAATAAGAGCCAATGTCTCCTCATCATAGTCACTAGCGGACTCATATCCACCACCCTCGGTAGCAATCATCACACGCGGAGATTTGCATTCTCTCGCATAATGACCTCCTCCCTTACAACGACGACAAATAATATCACTTGTGTGCCCTGTTGATGCCCTGGAAGAAGAAGAACACTGTGCAGGCCCGGCAGGTGCGCTCTTGGCAGATAATGGTGGTTGTTCCTGTTTTCTTGTATCACGGCTGTAGGAGGCACCTGATTGAGGTGCTGGTGCAGTTGAAGTAGAAGATGCACGCGGTGTCCATGATGAAGGTCGGCCTGCAGAAAAGTTAGTTCGCGCCAATGCTTGTCGATCCTGCACTTCACGTTCAGCTTTACAAGCAAGATGGAATAAACGAGTGATATTAGTATACTCCTTATAGTCTAGAATGGTCTGAATCTCTCTATTTAATCCACCCAGAAAACGTGCAAGCATAGCTTCATTCTCCTCAACAATACCACATCGAATCATGCCGGTTTGTAATTCCTGATAATATTCTTCTACAGAATTTTTTCCTTGTCTTAAACGCTGCAATTTTTGAAGCAATTCACGTTGATAATATGGTGGAACCCAACGCGTACGCATAGCAGTTTTCAAAGCAGCCCAAGTAGTTGGAATAGGATATAATCTACAATGTTCAGACCACTAGACACATGCAAAACTAGTGAAAGCACAAACAGCAGCAGCAACCCGTCTCTCCTCGGGATATTGTAAACATGTAAAACGTTGTTCAGTTTCTGACTCCCAAGTAAGATATATATCAGGAACATATCTACCCTCAAATGGTGGAATATTCAATTTCAGTTTAGGAATATGGACATCATCTCATACCTGAGGTGGTGGTGCAACCATTACGAATATATACCTGAGGTTGACGTGCTGGTGGTGGTGCTGGTGGTTGCACGTAGTTCTGATTTTGTGCAACCTCATCCTCGTAATCTCCCACATAATCATCCTCCTCCACATCAGCAGCAGGAGCCACGG
Organism: Triticum dicoccoides; assembly: GCF_002162155.2. Classification (NCBI taxonomy): domain Eukaryota; kingdom Viridiplantae; phylum Streptophyta; class Magnoliopsida; order Poales; family Poaceae; genus Triticum; species Triticum dicoccoides. Next base: position 48,798 of record NW_021249666.1, on the reverse strand, counting down.
AAGTATCAACAGCAGCACCAACAGTTTGGCCAAACGCAAGAGGAACACGGCTCGCTCGGCGGAGGTCTATTTCGCGACGTGGAGGTAGCCGTTGTTGTTGTTGTTGGAGAGGTGCGTTAGGAGCAGCGGGTGGTGGTGGTGGAAGACGCGCGAGCAATTCATTAAACTTGTTATCGAGCTTTGTTTCGAACGTCTTCTCCATGCCATCTATCTTCTCCATGGCCTCTTCAAATCTGTTTAGCACGTCTTGCACCTGTCCACTCATCATTTGCTGAAATTTATCATGCAAATCCTTATTCGTCATGTTCTCCCAGTCAGTCTCGTCGGCTTGTGATCCTGGCATGGTTAGCAGCAATAGAAACACACAAGAATATGATCCTACAAACTACTAACAAGAGGTGGTGGTGGGTGTCACAAATTCTTACCAGTTCTTACCCAACAGCAGGCGGTGATCGGCAACCGTTATAGTCAAAAACTCTCAAAGCTTGGATAGAACGATTACCAGGGAGAGTCAAACGCACGACGTAGATGTATGTGGAGCTGGGAAGGCTTATAATATAGTAGCAAAAAGGGTCAGCAATAATCAATTCAGAGATGCAAAGTTGAATAAACGCTCAACGACGGTACTGTGCTGGTCCTAGGCTAGACTGTGCTAGAGACGCGAGCCTAGAACATCAACAAAATCACGACGCGGCACGTAAACAAGGGAAAAGCACACTCTGGAATTTCTTTTTTTTGCGCTGCTTTTTTTTTGCGAAAAATCACTATAATGGCGAGTGTCTCAAAACTCTTCCTAGCTCAAACTGACAGGATGGCCACGAAATTTTTTCGACCAATTTTTTTTTCCGAAACCTACTCCGGCAAGGAAACACGAATCGGAATCTAGATGGATCTCGAAAACAAACCTAATATGACAAGAACTCGGATTGGTGGTGGATATATGGTGGTAGATGGCAGCGGTGGTGGTATATGACAGCTGTGGTGGTATATGGATACGGATTCGAAGCGGTGGCGGATAAGCGGTGGTGGTAGATGGCAGGGGTGATGATGATGGTGCGGCGGCGGCGTGACAACTTATGACCAGAACTCGAAACTCTAAAAGACTAGACTCTAAGACCAGCAACTAGACACGACGATGCAACCGCAAATTCAACAAAGCAAAACCCTAAAAAGATTATGCAAAGGCTCAGATTGGTTCGGATATGATGAACTAACCCTAATTTTTTTTGTGGCTTTTTCGTGGACTATAGGTATGAAGAACAGACTCGATCTAAACTACGAAAAACTGTAAAATCTCACCGAGCAACCTGGAAATCTGATACCACTTGATAGAGGCAAAGGTGTCCCGTCTTTTGATGAGATGATGGATATCGCTTTGGTGGCAGTCGACTTTGACGATCCGACTACGAACGTGCGAGGACGTCGCGCCTTAGCAATCGCTAAACCAACTCCGAGAGGTTATTGATCACGCCGGAGCACGATCAACCTGACCACGAGGGTCTGTTTCCTGCGAGCAAACGAAGAACAAGCAAGAAACTGAGATTGCAATCTGGATATTGCGAATATAAGATGAAAGCTTTATTGATCAAGGTGGGGTTCTGTGACGCCTTTGTCTGGTCGTTGAACACAAACGAAGTACGCGAAGTTGCAGCTATGGCGAACTTTTAATCTAAACAAAACCCAAAGTCTAAACGGTGCCCTAACGGCTGTATATATGGAGGAAGAGAGGGGGAATTTCGTGGCCCTTGGTGGAGGGGTCCGAAATCAACCCTATCTCTTGTTTCCCCACACATACGGACTCTAAAAATAGCCTATACTTATGTATTTCGAAATTACATGGGCCTGGCCCAATAAAAAGGTTACAAAGCACCTATAATAGCCTCTGGACGAAATTTATGAAGTGACATCTTGTATATTTCGTCCAAGGCTTCATGCACTCGTTATGGAGGCTTCAAAGACCTGAAATCATCACTTGTAACTCTGTTCTTGTTCCCCTTGCGCATGCCATCATCTCCATGCTTGTTCTTGTTCCAATGTTCATCCTTCTCCAAGCTAGGCCCTTCATTTGTAAGCAAAACAAATGTATCCAATTTAGGCAGCATCATATTCTCATGAACATTAGAATCATTACCAAGAAACGAAAGTACCTGGTAATTTAGTTGGCGTGCGCGAGCTCTAGTAATTGGTCCAGTATGTATAGCAGCAGGGGCTGTGGGTGTAATAATGGTATTGATGTCCTCATCATCATCACTCTCCTCCGTGACCAAAGGGAAAATCCCATGCTCGATCATCTCGTCATCGTCGCCGTGGATGAAGGCCGAAGATGGCACATCATCACTCTCGCCTCCTAAGATGGAAGCATCATCCTTGCTCGCCGCCTTGTCGCTCGCCTCCAAAGGTTGGTCCTTGAAGGTCTCCGTAGTCGTACTCGTCGCCGCACCGTCTTGAAAAAGAGTCAAGGTAGACTCGGCATCATCAATGCCACAAAGAGGGATTGATATAGGCAAAGGTGTCCCGTCTTTCGATGAGATGATGGATATCGCTTTGGTGGCAGTCGACTTTGACGATCCGACTACGAACGTGCGAGGACGTCGCGCCTTAGCAATCACTAAACCAACTCCGAGAGGTTATTGACCACGCCAGAGCACGATCAACCTGACCACGAGGGTCTGTTTCCTGCGAGCAAACGAAGAACAAGCAAGAAACTGAGATTGCAATCTGGATATTGCGAATATAAGATGAAAGCTTTATTGTTCAAGGTGGGGTTCTGTGACGCCTTTGTCTGGTCGTTGAACACAAACGAAGTACGCGAAGTTGCAGCTATGGCGAACTTTTAATCTAAACAAAACCTGATAGACGCGGGGTGTCCCGATCTTTCGATGAGATGATAACTATCAATTTGGTGAAGATGACTTTGACGATCCGACTACAAACGTGCACGACGTTGCGCCTTAGCAATCGCTAAACCAACTCCGAGAGGTTATTGACCACGCCGAAGCACAATCAACCTGACCACGAAGGTCTATTCCTGCAAGCAATCGAAGAACAAGCAAGAATATGTTAAAGCAATCTGAATATTGCGAATATAGATGAAGTATTGATAAAGGTGGGGATCCGTAAGCGGTCTTGGTCTGGTCGTTGGACACAAACAAAGTACACGAAGTTGCAATGGCTAACTTTTAACTAAACAAATCCCAAGGAAAAAGCTACTAGATGGATCTACTTATATAGGAGCAAGGGGTGGCGGCCAAGGAGGTGGGAGGACGTCCCAAGGCAGCCTAAAACTAAATCTAGGTCGTACAAGGCCAATGGGCCCAAGTGGAGGTGATGTAACACCTTTGGACTTGTAGTTTGACTCGGATTCTGTTGCAGCATCAGATTGTTTCGTCCACAACTCAACGCTCCGGACGAATTTGAAGGTGATTCCAATTGGGTTGGAAAGTGCACGAAATCTAGTTTCCAACAAAAAAAGAATCACCCAATTCGGAGTCCGTATGAAAAACTTGTGTGCGTTTTGAGTCAGGTATGTCTGTGCAGTCCGAATCTGAATCCAGAACATGAGAGACTTGAACTCTATCTTCTCTTGGGCCAAAAGTGACGTGAGAGAACTTTTTTGACAGCAAATAAACATCTCTTTCTTCCTTATCTTCATATGTGTATTGTACAAATGTCACATACACCTGCAATTAGACAAAACACAAAAGTGTGTGAAGTATTTTTGTTCTGGATAACACAAATAGATTATTGAATAGTTTGCACTAGAAATCACCTGACAAATATGCATATATGCAATATTTTTGGTCATATCCAAGGTAGTCATGTCCTCATCATCCTCCCCTTCTTGAAAATAAAGCCGTCCTCGGCGTTGCTTAATCTGAAATGTGGCTAACAAAAGAGACAAGGTGTACATGTTGTATATGTATATGTCATCCATTTTTACTTCCCTTGATTTTTGCATATATGACACATGAATAGATGAGTAACTTGCATAGTTCATAAAATCTGAATCCAAAAAATTAGCACAAGAAGTAGAAGGCATGAAAATATTGCAACTCAGTTTGCACATATAAGTGAAGCTCTTATTTATTTCAAAAGATTGACAATGTTCATCATTAAACCATCCCAACATTGGTGAATAAACCTTACTTGCATCAAATTTACATGCTACAACATGCTTAAATAAGCAAACATGCAATAAGTCATTCAACACAGAATCATCACCAAGATTAGAGGTCATATCAAAATGATTAAACATTGGTTCTTTTGCATCAATAGTTAATTCAATGGGTGCACTCAAAATTGTTGGTATTTCAGTTGTTTGATCACATGGCAAAGTCAAATTATCAACGTAGTCCTCTAAAATAGGTGGTGTGATCAAAGTAGTGGGTAGCTCATCAGATGGTGCATTCAAATTGACAAGGCATTAATCATTCTCATGTAGGGATGGAAGATCAGTACCTTTGTCATTACCTCTTATGATCAACTCAGATGATGTAGCCACTCTCGGGGGCGATGTGTCACATGGTGGAGGTGATGTAGTCCTGACAACAACGGATGTGGTTGTCATAGTATGCCTAGTAGTTGAAGGAACAATCATATCAACTCTTGGAATGTTCATCGTGCGCTTGTTCTCCTCGTGGCCAACACGTCGTTTTATTTCCTGTTCAGCTTTGCAAGCAAGATGAAACAAATGGTCCATAGGATAACACTCTTCATGAATTAGTATCTCTTGAATATCACGGTTTAATCCTCCCCAAAATCTATCCATAAAATCATCTTCACTTTCTTCTAAAGATGATAGAGGCAAAGGTGTCCCGTCTTTCGATGAGATGATGGATATCGCTTTGGTGGAAGTCGACTTTGACGATCCGACTACGAACGTGCGAGGACGTCGCGCCTTAGCAATCGCTAAACCAACTCCGAGAGGTTATTGACCACGCCGGAGCACGATCAACCTGACCACGAGGGTCTGTTTCCTGCGAGCAAACGAAGAACAAGCAAGAAACTAAGATTGCAATCTGGATATTGCGAATATAAGATGAAAGCTTTATTGATCAAGGTGGGGTTCTGTGACGCCTTTGTCTGGTCGTTGAACACAAACGAAGTACGCGAAGTTGCAGCTATGGCGAACTTTTAATCTAAACAAAACCCAAAGTCTAAACGATGCACTAAGGGCTGTATATATGGAGGAAGAGGGGGGAATTTCGTGGCCCTTGGTGGAGGGGTCCGAAATCAACCCTATCTCTTGTTTCCCCACACATACGGACTCTGAAAATAGCCTATACTTATGTATTTCGAAATTACATGGGCCTGGCCCAATAATAAGGTGACGCAGCACCTAAAATAGCCTCGGGACGAAATTTATGAAGTGGCATCTTGTATATTTCGTCCAAGGCTTCATGCACCCATTATGGTGGCTTCAAAGTCCTGAAATCATCACTTGTAACTCCGTTCTTGTTTCCCTTGCGTATGCCATCATCTCCATGCTTGTTCTTGCTCCAATGTTCATCCTTCTCCAAGCTAGGCCCTTCATTTGTAAGCAAAACAAATGTATCCAATTTAGGCAGCATCATATTCTCATGAACATTAGAATCATTACCAAGAAACGAAAGTACCTGGTAATTTAGTTGGCGTGCACGAACTCTAGTAATTGGTCCAGTATGTATAGCAGCAGGGGCTGTGGGTGTTACAATTGTATTGATGTCCTCATCATCCTCCCCTTCTTGAAATGAAGTCGTCCTCGACGGAAGTTCATCTTCCTCACCCAAATAAGGCTTCAAATATGCAATGTTAAAAGTGGGACTAACCCCAAAATCTGCAGGCAGCTCAAGTTTATATGCATTATCATTTATTTTCTCTAACACCTTAAAGGGACCATCAGCCCGTGGCATGAGCTTTGATTTGCGCAAATCAGGAAATCTATCCTTACGCAAATGTAACCAAACAAGATCTCCAGGTGCAAACACAACATGTTTTCTACCCTTATCTCCAGCAAGTTTATATTTAGCATTCATGCGCTCAATGTTTTCCTTAGTTAACTCATGCATTTTTAAAATCAATTCAGCACGTTGTTTAGCATCAAAATTAACCTTCTCCGAAGATGGAAGAGGCAACAAATCAATAGGTGCACGAGGTAGGAAACCATACACAACTTCAAAAGGGCAATCTTAGTAGTAGAATGCAATGAACGATTATAAGCAAATTCAATATGAGGCAAGCATTCCTCCCACATTTTCTTATTATTCTTCAAAACAGCCCTAAGCATAGTAGACAACGTTCTATTGACTACTTCAGTTTGTCCATCAGTTTGGGGGTGACAAGTAGTACTAAAAAGCAGTTTAGTCCCCAACTTAGCCCATAAACATCTCCAAAAGTGGCTAAGAAATTTAGTATCACGATCTGAAACAATAGTATTTGGCACACCATGCAAGCGAATAATTTCACGAAAGAACAAATCAGCAACATTAACAGCATCATCGCTTTTATGACATGGTATAAAGTGTGCCATTTTCGAGAATCTATCCACGACAACAAATATGCTATCCCTCCCCTTCTTTGTTCGAGGTAAACCTAAAACAAAATCCATAGATATATCCTCCCAAGGAACACTAGGTACAGGCAAAGGCATATATAAACCATGAGGATTGAGTCGTGCCATTTTTCAGAAAAGTATGCAACGGGTTTGCCATCTTGTAATAACACACCTCCTAATCCAATTCCACTAGCATCACATTCAAGCTCAAAAATCTTATTAAAATCAGGAAGTTGGAGTAAAGGAGCATGTGTCAACTTATCTTTCAATACCGTGAAGGCTTCTTCCTGTGCGGTACCCCAAAGAAAAGGCACATCTTTCTTTGTAAGCTCATTGAGAGGTGCAGCAATGGTGCTGAAATCTCTCACAAAACGCCTATAGAATCCAGCGAGGCCAAGAAAACTCCTCACTTGTGTGACCGTTTTGGGCTGCGGCCAACTCTCAATAGCTTCAATCTTGGCTTTATCAACTTCAATTCCCTGTGGAGTAACAACATAGCCAAGAAAAGATACTCGGTCGGTGCAAAAGGTGCACTTCCCAAGGTTACCAAACAAACGTGCATCACGTAGAGCAATAAAAACAGCACGTAAATGTTCCAAATGTTCTTCCAAAGATCTGCTATAAATCAATATGTCATCAAAGTAAACTACCACAAATCGTCCAATGAAAACACGTAAAACTTTGTTCATTAATCTCATGAAAGTACTAGATGCATTAGTTAACCCAAAAGGCATGACTAACCACTCATATAATCCAAACTTAGTTTTAAATGCTGTTTTCCATTCATCTCCCAATTTCATACGAATTTGATGGTAGCCACTACGCAAATCAACTTTGGAGAATATTGTAGAGCCACTCAATTCATCAAGCATATCATCTAGCCTAGGAATAGGATGACGATAACGAATAGTAATATTATTAATGCCTCTACAATCAACACACATACGTGATGTACCATCCTTTTTCGGCACTAGAATAATAGGAACAGCACAAGGACTAAGGGATTCGCGTATATAACCTTTGTCGAGAAGCTCTTGTACTTGACGCATAATCTCCTTCGTCTCCTCTGGATTGGTACGGTATGGTGCACGGTTTGGCAGTGAAGCACCGGTAATTAAGTCAATCTGATGCTCAATCCCTCGAATAGGCGGTAATCCTGGTGGCACGTCTTGTGGAAAAACGTCAGCGAACTCCTGCAAAATGTTAGTGACAACAGGAGGCAAAGAGGAAGGCACGTCCTCGAATGAAAATAATGCCTCTTTGCACACAAAAGCATAGCAAACAGATTTGCTGAAATCTAGCTCATCAATATCAGATTTGGTGGCAAATAAACATGCACTTTTCAATTTAATTTCAGAAGCAACACTAGATGGTTTATTGTTAGGCTTCATTTGTTGCTCAAATTCTTTTGCCACAATCTGATTTTCACTCTTATTCTTCTCCTGTTGTGCTTTATTAGCTCTATTAATATCATCTTTCAAAATGGAATCAGGAGTCATAGGAAGCAAAGTAATATTTTTATCCTTATGAACAAGAGTATAGTGATTGTTTCTACCATGGTGTACAGAATTTTTATCAAATTGCCATGGTCTACCAAGTAATAAGGAACATGCTTGCATAGGTACCACATCACAATCAACATAATCAGCATATGTAGAGATACTAAAATGCACACGAACAGTACGTGTTACCTTAACCTTGCCGCTGTTGTTGAACCATTGGATGTAGTAAGGATGTGGATGTGGTCTTGTGGTGAGAGAAAGCTTCTCCACCATCTCCATGCTAGCCAAGTTGTTGCAGCTCCCTCCGTCTACTATGACGCGCACAGAACATTCCTTCACAACTCCCTTGGTATGGAACAAATTGTGCCTCTGATTTTGCTCAGCTTGTGTGACCTGCACACTCAAAACACGTTGAGCAACTAAACATTCATACCTGTCAGCGTCTTCAGGAGCCATGTATTGCGTCTCATGATCAGAATCATCTCCACCATGTTCTTCACGTGTAATAAGAGCCAATGTCTCCTCATCATAGTCACTAGCGGACTCATATCCACCATCCGCGGAAGCAATCATCACACGCGGAGATTTGCATTCCCTCGCATAATGACCTCCTCCCTTACAACGACGACAAATAATATCACTTGTGTGCCCTGTTGATGCCATGGAAGAAGAAGAACGCTGTGCAGGCCCCGCAGGTGCGCTCTTGGCAGATAATGGTGGTTGTGCCTGTTTTCTTGTATCACGGCTGGAGGTGGCACCGGATGGAGGTGCTGGTGCTGTTGAAGTAGAAGATGCACGTGGTGTCCATGATGAAGGTCGGCCTGCAGAAAAGTTAGTTCGCCCCAATGCTTGTCGATCCTGCACTTCACGTTCAGCTTTACAAGCAAGATGGAATAAACGAGTGATATTAGTATACTCCTTATAGTCTAGAATGGTCTGAATCTCTCTATTTAATCCACCCAGAAAACGTGCAAGCATAGCTTCATTCTCCTCAACAATACCACATCTAATCATGCCAATTTGTAATTCCTGATAATATTCTTCTACAGAATTTTTTCCTTGTCTTAAACGCTGCAATTTTTGAAGCAATTCACGTTGATAATATGGTGGAACCCAACGCGTACGCATAGCAGTTTTCAAAGCAGCCCAAGTAGTTGGAATAGGATATAATCTACAATGTTCAGACCACCATACACATGCAAAACTAGTGAAAGCACAAACAGCAGCAGCAACTCGTCTCTCCTCAGGATATTGTAAACATGTAAATCGTTGTTCAGTTTCTAACTCCCAAGTAAGATATATATCAGGAACATATCTACCCTCAAATGGTGGAATATTCAATTTCAGTTTAGGAATATGGACATCATCTCGTACCTGAGGTGGTGGTGCAGGCCTACCATTACGAAGATATACCTGAGGTCGACCTGCTGGTGGTGGTACAGGTGGCTGCACGTAGTGTTGATTTTGATCAACCTCATCCTCATAATCTCCCACATAATCATCCTCCTCCACATCAGCAGCAGGAGCCACAGAAGTATCAACAACAGCACCAACAGTTTGGCCAAACACAAGAGGAACACGGCTTGCTCGGCGGAGGCCTGCTTCGCGACGTGGAGGTAGTCGTTGTTGTTGTTGTTCGAGAGGTGCGTTAGGTGCAGCGGGTGGTGGTGGTGGAAGACGCGCGAGCAATTCATTAAACTTGTTATCGAGCTTTGTTTCGAACGTCTTCTCAAGGCCAGTGATCTTCTCCATGGCCTCTTCAAAATTGTTCAGCACATCTTGCACCTGTTCAGTCATCATTTGCTGAAACTTATCATGAAGCTCCTTGTTCGATAAATTCTCCCAGTCAATCTCGTCGGCTTGTGATCCTGGCATGGTTAGCAGCAATAGAAACACACAAGAATATGTCCTACAGACTACGAACAAGTGGTGGTGGTGGGTGTCACAAATCCGTCAAGCAAATCTCAAATTCTTACCAGTTCTTACCCAGCAGCAGGCGGTGATCGGCAACCGTTGTAGTCCAAAACTCTCAAAGCTTGGATAGAGCGATTACCAGGGAGAGTCAAACGCACGACGTAGATGTATGTGGAGCTGGGAAGGCTTATAATATGGTAGCAAAAAGGGTCAGCAATAATCAATTCAGAGATGCAAAGTTGAATAAACGCTCAACGACGGTACTGTGCTGGTCCTAGGCTAGACTGTGCTAGAGACGCGAGCCTAGAACACTAACAAAATCACGGCGCGGCACGTAAACAAGGGAAAAGCACACTCTGAAATTTTTTTTGCGCTCTTTTTTTTTTGCGCTCTTTGTTTCTTTTTTTGCGCTGTTTTTTTTTTGCGAAAAATCACTATAATGGCTAGTGTCTCAAAACTCTTCTTAGCTCAAACTGACAGGATGGGCACGAAATTTTTTCGACCAATTTTTTTTTTTGACTGCCCGGTCCCAAAAACTGGAAACGGGTCAAAAAAAACTTCCTATAATGGCACCTGTCTCAAAACACTCAGAAACACCTAAAAATAGGATAGCCAGAAATTTTTTCGAAAAACGCGTTTTCGAAAAATTTTGGGCCTAAACGGAGCGTGGCTACCCGACTCTTTTTTTTTCCGAAACCTACTCCGGCAAGGAAACACGAATCGGAAACTAGATGGATCTCGAAAACAAACCTAATAAGCAAGGAACTCGGATTGGTGGTGGATATATGGTGGTGGTATATGGCAGCGGTGGTGGTAGCGGTGGTAGTATATGGATATGGATCGGTGGTGGTATATGGACACGGATTGGTGGTGGTATATGGATACGGATTCGGAGTGGTGGTGGTAGATGGCAGGGGCGATGATGATGGTGCGGCGGCGGCGTGACAACTTATGACCAAAACTCGAAACTCTAAAAGACTAGACTCTAAGACCAGCAACTAGACTGACGATCGGACTACAAACGTGCACGACGTTGCGCCTTAGCAATCGCAAATTCAACAAAGCAAAACCCTAAAAAGATTATGCAAAGGCTCAGATTGGTTCGGATATGATGAACTAACCCTAATTTTTTTTTGTGGCTTTTTTGTGGACTATAGGTATGAAGACAGACTCGATCTAAACTACGAAAAACTGTAAAATCTCACCGAGCAACCTGGAAATCTGATACCACTTGATAGAGGCAAAGGTGTCCCGTCTTTCGATGAGATGATGGATATCGCTTTGGTGGAAGTCGACTTTGACGATCCGACTACGAACGTGCGAGGACGTCGCGCCTTAGCAATCGCTAAACCAACTCCGAGAGGTTATTGACCACGCCGGAGCACGATCAACCTGACCACGAGGGTCTGTTTCCTGCGAGCAAACGAAGAACAAGCAAGAAACTAAGATTGCAATCTGGATATTGCGAATATAAGATGAAAGCTTTATTGATCAAGGTGGGGTTCTGTGACGCCTTTGTCTGGTCGTTGAACACAAACGAAGTACACGAAGTTGCAGCTATGGCGAACTTTTAATCTAAACAAAACCCAAAGTCTAAACGATGCCCTAAGGGCTGTATATATGGAGGAAGAGGGGGGAATTTCGTGGCCCTTGGTGGAGGGGTCCGAAATCAACCCTATCTCTTGTTTCCCCACACATACGGACTCTAAAAATAGCCTATACTTATGTATTTCGAAATTAAATGGGCCTGGCCCAATAATAAGGTGACGCAGCACCTAAAATAGCCTCGGGACGAAATTTATGAAGTGGCATCTTGTATATTTCGTCCAAGGCTTCATGCACCCATTATGGTGGCTTCAAAGTCCTGAAATCATCACTTGTAACTCCGTTCTTGTTTCCCTTGCGTATGCCATCATCTCCATGCTTGTTCTTGCTCCAATGTTCATCCTTCTCCAAGCTAGGCCCTTCATTTGTAAGCAAAACAAATGTATCCATTTAGGCAGCATCATATTCTCATGAACATTAGAATCATTACCAAGAAACGAAAGTACCTGGTAATTTAGTTGGCGTGCACGAACTCTAGTAATTGGTCCAGTATGTATAGCAGCAGGGGCTGTGGGTGTAACAATTGTATTGATGTCCTCATCAAAAGAGGAATGCAACAAGGTAGTTTGTAAATCATCATAATATTTTGTTACAGTTTCACTACCTTGTTTTAAGTGTTGCAACTTCTTAATCATGTCACGAGTATAATAAGCAGGGACGAAAGTATGTCGCATGGCAAGTTTCAAATCATCCCAAGTAGTAGGTATATAATCAGGGTGTAACCGACAATATTCACTCCACCAAACCAAAGCATAACCAGTGAAAGAACCAACCGCAACCTTAACCTTTTTATGTTCATTGAAATTATGGGAAGCAAATATATTTTTTATGTTGAACTCCCATTCAATATATAAAGCAGGTTTAAAACAGCCATTAAATGGTGGTATAGATACATTAACCTGATCATGTGCATTTGGATGTTTGTGCACCTCTCGTGACGGTTGTGGTATTTGCAAAGGTGGTGGCACGTCTCCCGCGATCGACAAAGCCCATGAATTGACTCTGGATCCTGTCATGATTAGTAGAACAAGAAACAAAACCCAAAAATAATGTTCCTATAACTACTAGGATGTGGTGGTAAAACGCTCACAGTAAAGCAAATATCAATGTCTTACAAGTTCTTACCATGCAGCCGGCGGTGATCGGCAACCAGCGGTGTCAAGTAACTCCGATTATTGAGTAAAGCGATTGCCAGGGGAGCGTACGTATACACGGTGTAGAAATATGTGGAGCTGGGTTGGCAATATATGGTAGCAAAAGATTAGCAATAATCAATTCAAAGATGCAATGTTGAATAAACGCTCAACGACGGTACTGTGCTGGTCCCAGGCTAGACCGGACTAGAGACGCGAGCCTAGAACACTAATGAGGTCACGTCGTAGCACAACTAGCATCAATGAAGGATACTAAGTAGCTCTTGACAGCAAGATATAAGTGAAGATCACAACGGCAGTGAAGATAATGATGAAAAACAACTGCCAAGCAGGATATACAACAACTCTCTCTCCAACTTTCCTCTTGAAAAGTTTGAGACAATTTTCTGATAAATTCTTTCAAAGAATGCTACTAACTCAAGCTTTCCAATGCAAAAAGAATCACTCAATTCCGAGTTAATATGAGGAGTCAAAGAATTCTAAAACTGGCCTGAAAAATTGGAACAAGCTGTGTTCACGAACTTCGGAGGGCAAAAAGACCTATTTAGAAGCCGATTTTGAGGTGTCAAATATTGAACTAGCTTCTGCAACTATTTAGATGCGGCTCGTCGCTAGCTTCAATTTGAGTACTCACGGAGGCAAAACGGACTTCGTATGAGGAAGATACACCTGTTTTACTGAACAGTGCGCAAAACAGATTCCAATCCGAATTCAGGTACGAGATTGATTCTAGATAGATCCGATTTTTTTTTCTTCTCTCTTTTTTTTTCTCCTATTTTTTTTTCTTTTTCTTCTCTCTCTTTTTCTTTTTTTTCTTTCTTTTTCTCTCTCTTTTTTCTCTCCCTCTTTCCAAGACAAACTAGATAAGATGCAGATTGGATCAGGTGAAGATGTGAATGACCTCAACTATGATTATGACAATGAACAGTGCATAGCATGTGGTGGAAATTAATAGATGGGATGGTGGACGGCGGAAGGAATAATGATGCAGCGGCGGCGTGACTAATGTGAGCAGAACTCGAAACTCTAAAGGAACTAGACACTAAGACCAGCAACTCGACACGGCGATGCAACCAATAATTCAATAATGCAAACAATGAAAAGAAAATTGCAAAGGCTCAGTTTGGCTAGGACAAAGGATGAATAGATCTAACTTTTGTTTTGTGGCTTTTTTTTGGACAATAGGCAAAAAAATAAATCTAATCTAGGAAAAACTGGAAATTCTCACCGAGCAACCTGAAAACTGATACCACTTGATAGACGCGGGGTGTCCCGATCTTTCGATGAGATGATAACTATCAATTTGGTGAAGATGACTTTGACGATCCGACTACAAACGTGCACGACGTTGCGCCTTAGCAATCGCTAAACCAACTCCGAGAGGTTATTGACCACGCCGAAGCACAATCAACCTGACCACGAAGGTCTATTCCTGCAAGCAATCGAAGAACAAGCAAGAATATGTTAAAGCAATCTGAATATTGCGAATATAGATGAAGTATTGATAAAGGTGGGGATCCGTAAGCGGTCTTGGTCTGGTCGTTGGACACAAACAAAGTACACGAAGTTGCAATGGCTAACTTTTAACTAAACAAATCCCAAGGAAAAAGCTACTAGATGGATCTACTTATATAGGAGCAAGGGGTGGCGGCCAAGGAGGTGGGAGGACGTCCAAGGCAGCCTAAAACTAAATCTAGGTCGTACAAGGCCAATGGGCCCAAGTGATGAGGACATCAATACAATTGTTACACCCACAGCCCCTGCTGCTATACATACTGGACCAATTACTAGAGCTCGTGCACGCCAACTAAATTACCAGGTACTTTCGTTTCTTGGTAATGATTCTAATGTTCATGAGAATATGATGCTGCCTAAATTGGATACATTTGTTTTGCTTACAAATGAAGGGCCTAGCTTGGAGAAGGATGAACATTGGAGCAAGAACAAGCATGGAGATGATGGCATGTGCAAGGGGAACAAGAACGGAGTTACAAGTGATGATTTCAGGACTTTGAAGCCACCATAATGGGTGCATGAAGCCTTGGACGAAATATACAAGATGCCACTTCATAAATTTCGTCCCGAGGCTATTTTAGGTGCTGCGTCACCTTATTATTGGGCCAGGCCCATGTAATTTCGAAATACATAAGTATAGGCTATTTTTAGAGTCCGTATGTGTGGGGAAACAAGAGATAGGGTTGATTTCGGACCCCTCCACCAAGGGCCACGAAATTCCCCCCCTCCACGAAGAGCTTGTTCTTGCTCCAATGTTCATCCTTCTCCAAGCTAGGCCCTTCATTTGTAAGCAAAACAAATGTATCCAATTTAGGCAGCATCATATTCTCATGAACATTAGAATCATTACCAAGAAACGAAAGTACCTGGTAATTTAGGTTGCGTGCACGAGCTCTAGTGATAGAGGCGAGGGTCCCGATCTTTCGATGAGATGATAACTATCGATTTGGTGGAGACGACTTTGACGATCCGACTACAAACGTGCACGACGTTGCGCCTTAGCAATCGCTAAACCAACTCCGAGAGGTTATTGACCACGCTGGAGCACGATCAACCTGACCACGAAAGTCTATTCCTGCAAGCAATCGAAGAACGAGCAAGAATATGATAAAGCAATCTGAATATTGCGAATATATATGAAGTATTGATAATGGTGGGGATCTGGAAGCGGTCTTGGTCTGGTCGTTGGACACAAACGAAGTACACGAAGTTGCAATGGCTACCTTTTAACTAAACAAATCCCAAGGAAAAGCTACTAGATGGATCTACTTATATAGGAGCAAGGGGTGGCGGCCAAGGAGGTGGGAGGACGTCCCAAGGCAGCCTAAAACTAAATCTAGGTCGTACAAGGCCAATGGGCCCAAGTGGAGGTGATGTAACATCTTTGGACTTGTAGTTTGACTCGGATTCTGCTGCAGCATCAGATTGTTTCGTCCACAACTCAACGCTCCGGACGAATTTGAAGGTGATTCCAATTGGGTTGGAAAGTGCACGAAATCTAGTTTCCAATGCAAAAAGAATCACCCAATTCGGAGTCCGTATGAAAAACTTGTGTGCGTTTTGAGTCAGGTGTGTCTGTGCAGTCCGAATCTGAATCCAGAACGTGAGAGACTTGGACTCTATCTTCTCTTGGGCCAAAAGTGACGTGAGAGAACTTTTTGGACAGCAAATAAACATCTCTTTCTTCCTTATCTTCATATGTGGATTGTACAAATGTCTCATACACCTGCAATTAGACAAAACACAAAAGTGTGTGAAGTATTTTTGTTCTGGATAACATAAATAGATTATTGAATAGTTTGCACTAGAAATCACCTGACAAATATGCATATATGCAATATTTTTGGTCATATCCAAGGTAGTCATGTCCTCATCATCCTCCCCTTCTTGAAAATAAAGCCGTCCTCGGCGTCGCTTAATCTGAAATGTGGCTAACAAAAGAGACAAGGTGTACATGTTGTATATGTATATGTCATCCATTTTTACTTTCCTTGATTTTTGCATATATGACACATGAATAGATGAGTAACTTGCATAGTTCATAAAATCTAAAGCCAAAAAATTAGCACAAGAAGTAGAAGGCATGAAAATATTGCAACTCAGTTTGCACATATAAGTGAAGCTCTTATTCATTTCAAAAGATTGACAATGTTCATCATTAAACCATCCCAACATTGGTGAATAAACCTTACTTGCATCAAATTTACATGCTACAACATGCTTAAATAAGCAAACATGCAATAAGTCATTCAACACAGAATCATCACCAAGATTAGAGGTCATATCAAAATGATTAAACATTGGTTCTTTTGCATCAATAGTTAATTCAATGGGTGCACTCAAAATTGTTGGTATTTCAGTTGTTTGATCACATGGCAAAGTCAAATTATCAACATAGTCCTCTAAAATAGGTGGTGTGATCAAAGTAGTGGGTAGCTCATCAGATGGTGCATTCAAATTGACAAGGCATTCATCATTCTCATGTAGAGGTGGAAGATCAGTACCTTTGTCATTACCTCTTATGATCAACTCAGATGATGTAGCCACTCTCAGGGGCGATGTGTCACATGGTGGAGGTGATGTAGTCCTGACAACAATGGATGTGGTTGTCATAGTATGCCTAGTAGTTGAAGGAACAATCATATCAACTCTTGGAATGTGCACCGTGCGCTTGTTCTCCTCGTGGCCAACACGTCGTTTTATTTCCTGTTCAGCTTTGCAAGCAAGATGAAACAAATGGTCCATAGGATAACACTCTTCATGAATTAGTATCTCTTGAATATCACGGTTTAATCCTCCCCAAAATCTATCCATAAAATCATCTTCACTTTCTTCTAAAGAGGAATGCAACAAGGTAGTTTGTAAATCATCATAATATTTTGTTACAGTTTCACTACCTTGTTTTAAGTGTTGCAACTTCTTAATCATGTCACGAGTATAATAAGCAGGGACGAAAATATGTCGCATGGCAAGTTTCAAATCATCCCAAGTAGTAGGTATATAATCAGGGTGTAACCGACAATATTCACTCCACCAAACCAAAGCATAACCAGTGAAAGAACCAACCGCAACCTTAACCTTTTTATGTTCATCGAAATTATGGAAAGCAAATATATTTTTTATGTTGAACTCCCATTCAATATATAAAGCAGGTTTAAAACGGCCATTAAATGGTGGTATAGATACATTAACCTGATCATGTGCATTTGGATGTTTGTGCACCTCTCGTGACGGTTGTGGTATTTGCAAAGGTGGTGGCACGTCTCCCGCGATCGACGAAGCCCATGAATTGACTTTGGATCCTGTCATGATTAGTAGAACAAGAAACAAAACCCAAAAATAATGTTCCTATAACTACTAGGATGTGGTGGTAAAACGCTCATAGTAAAGCAAATATCAATGTCTTACAAGTTCTTACCATGCAGCAGGCGGTGATCGGCAACCAGCGGTGTCAAGTAACTCCGAATATTGAGTAAAGCGATTGCCAGGGGAGCGTACGTATACACAGTGTAGAAATATGTGGAGCTGGGTTGGCTATATATGGTAGCAAAAGATTAGCAATAATCAATTCAAAGATGCAATGTTGAATAAACGCTCAACGACGGTACTGTGCTGGTCCTAGGCTAGACCGAACTAGAGACGCGAGCCTAGAACACTAATGAGGTCACGTCGTAGCACAACCAGCATCAATGAAGGATACAAAGTAGCTCTGGACAGCAAGATATAAGTGAAGATCACAACGGCAGTAAAGATAATGATGTGAAACAATAGCCAAGCTGTTTACTGAACAGTGCACAAAACAGATTCCAATCCGAATTCAAGTACGAGATTGATTCTAGATAGATCCAATTTTTTTTCTTCTCTCTTTTTTTTTCTCACGCTTTTTTTCTCTTTTTCTTCTCTCTCTTTTTCTTTTTTTTTCCTTTTTTCTCTTTTTTTTTCTCTATCTTCTTCTTTTTTCTTTCCAAGACAAACTAGATAAGTGCAGATTGGATCAGGCGAAGATGTGAATAACCTCAACTATGATTATGACAATGAACAGTGCGTAGCATGTGGTGGAAATTAATAGATGGGATGGTGGACAGCGGAAGGGATAATGATGCAGCGGCAGCGTGACTAATGTGAACAGAACTCGAAACTCTAAAGGAACTAGACGCTAAGACCAGCAACTGACACGACGATGCAACCGATAATTCAACTATGCAAGCAATGAATAGAAAATTGCAAAGGCTCAGACTGGCTTGGATAAATGATGAACAGATCTAACTTTTTTTTGTGTGGCTTTTTCTTGGACAATAGGTAAGAAAATAAAATTAATCTAGGAAAACTGGATATTCTCACCGAGCAACCTGAAAACTGATACCACTTGATAGAGGCGAGGGTCCCGATCTTTCCATGAGATGATAACTATCGATTTGGTGGAGACGACTTTGACGATCCGACTACAAACGTGCACGACGTTGCGCCTTAGCAATCGCTAAACCAACTCCGAGAGGTTATTGACCACGCTGGAGCACGATCAACCTGACCACGAAAGTCTATTCCTGCAAGCAATCGAAGAACGAGCAAGAATATGATAAATCAATCTGAATATTGCGAATATATATGAAGTATTGATAATGGTGGGGATCCGGAAGCGGTCTTGGTCTGGTCGTTGGACAGAAACAAAGTACACGAAGTTGCAATGGCTAACTTTTAACTAAACAAATCCCAAGGAAAAGCTACTAGATGGATCTACTTATATAGGAGCAAGGGGTGGCGGCCAAGGAGGTGGGAGGACGTCCCAAGGCAGCCTAAAACTAAATCTAGGTCGTACAAGGCCAATGGGCCCAAGTGAAGGTGATGTAACACCTTTGGACTTGTAGTTTGACTCGGATTCTGCTGCAGCATCAGATTGTTTCGTCCACAACTCAACGCTCCGGACGAATTTGAAGGTGATTCCAATTGGGTTGGAAAGTGCACGAAATCTAGTTTCCAATGCAAAAAGAATCACCTAATTCGGAGTCCGTATGAAAAACTTGTGTGCGTTTTGAGTCAGGTGTGTCTGTGCAGTCCGAATCTGAATCCAGAACGTGAGAGACTTGGACTCTATCTTCTCTTGGGCCAAAAGTGACGTGAGAGAACTTTTTGGACAGCAAATAAACATCTCTTTCTTCCTTATCTTCATATGTGGATTGTACAAATGTCTCATACACCTGCAATTAGACAAAACACAAAAGTGTGTGAAGTATTTTTGTTCTGATAACATAAATAGATTATTGAATAGTTTGCACTAGAAATCACCTGACAAATATGCATATATGCAATATTTTTGGTCATATCCAAGGTAGTCATGTCCTCATCATCTAGTAATTGGTCCAGTATGTATAGCAGCAGGGGCTGTGGGTGTAACAATTGTATTGATGTCCTCATCATCCTCCCCTTCTTGAAATGAAGTCGTCCTCGACGGAAGTTCATCTTCCTCACCCAAATAAGGCTTCAAATCTGCAATGTTAAAAGTGGGACTAACCCCAAAATCTGCAGGCAGCTCAAGTTTATATGCATTATCATTTATTTTCTCTAACACCTTAAAGGGACCATCAGCACGTGGCATTAACTTTGATGTGCGCAAATCAGGAAATCTATCCTTACGCAAATGTAACCAAACAAGATCTCCAGGTGCAAACACAACATGTTTTCTACCCTTATCTCCAGCAAGTTTATATTTAGCATTCATACGCTCAATGTTTTCCTTAGTTAACTCATGCATTTTTAAAATCAATTCAGCACGTTGTTTAGCATCAAAATTAACCTTCTCCGAAGATGGAAGAGGCAACAAATCAATAGGTGCACGAGGTAGGAAACCATACACAACTTCAAAAGGGCACATCTTAGTAGTAGAATGCAATGAACGATTATAAGCAAATTCAATGTGAGGCAAGCATTCCTCCCACATTTTCTTATTATTCTTCAAAACAGCCCTAAGCATAGTAGACAACGTTCTATTGACTACTTCAGTTTTTCCATCAGTTTGGGGGTGACAAGTAGTACTAAAAAGCAGTTTAGTCCCCAACTTAGCCCATAAACATCTCCAAAAGTGGCTAAGAAATTTTGTATCACGATCTGAAACAATAGTATTTGGCACACCATGCAAGCGAATAATTTCACGAAAGAACAAATCAGCAACATTAACAGCATCATCGCTTTTATGACATGGTATAAAGTGTGCCATTTTCGAGAATCTATCCACGACAACAAATATGCTATCCCTCCCCTTCTTTGTTCGAGGTAAACCTAAAACAAAGTCCATAGATATATCCTCCCAAGGAACACTAGGTACAGGTAACGGCATATATAAACCATGAGGATTGAGTCGTGACTTAGCTTTTTGACATGTAGTGCAACGAGCAATAAAACGCTCAACATCCCGTCTCATCTTTGGCCAAAAGAAATGTGTAGCAAGTACGTCCTCCGTCTTCTTCACGCCAAAGTGTCCCATTAATCCTCCTCCATGCGCCTCCTGCAACAACAAAAGACGAACGGAGCTAGCTGGAATGCATAGCTTGTTAGCACGAAACACAAATCCATCGTTAAAGACGAACTTGTTCCACATTCTTCCTTCTTTACAATTCTGCATTACATCTTTAAAATCAGCATCATGCACATATTGATCTTTGATGGTCTCCAAACCAAATATTTTGAAGTCAAGTTGTGAAAGCATAGTATAGCGGCGAGACAATGCATCAGCAATAACATTTTCTTTTCCCTTCTTGTGTTTAATGACATAAGAAAAAGTCTCAATGAATTCAACCCATTTAGCATGTCTACGATTCAGTTTAGCTTGACTTTTAATATGTTTCAAAGATTCATGATCAGAATGTATAACAAATTCTTTGGGCCATAAATAATGTTGCCATGTTTCTAAAGTCCGAACAAGAGCATATAATTCTTTATCATAAGTAGAATAATTCAAACTAGGCCCACTCAATTTTTCAGAAAGTATGCAACAGGTTTGCCATCTTGTAATAACACACCGCCTAATCCAATTCCACTAGCATCACATTCAAGCTCAAAAGTCTTATTAAAATCAGGAAGTTGGAGTAAAGGAGCATGTGTCAACTTATCTTTCAATATCGAGAAGGCTTCTTCCTGTGCGGTACCCCAAAGAAAAGGCACATCTTTCTTTGTAAGCTCATTGAGAGGTGCAGCAATGGTGCTAAAATCTCTCACAAAACGCCTATAGAATCGAGCGAGGCCAAGAAAACTCCTCACTTGTGTGACCGTTTTGGGTTGCGGCCAACTCTCAATAGCTTCAATCTTGGCTTTATCAACTTCAATTCCCTGTGGAGTAACAACATAGCCAAGAAAAGATACTCGGTCAGTGCAAAAGGTGCACTTCCCAAGGTTACCAAACAAACGTGCATCACGTAGAGCAATAAAAACAGCACGTAAATGTTCCAAATGTTCTTCCAAAGATCTGCTATAAATCAATATGTCATCAAAGTAAACTACCACAAATCGTCCAATGAAAGCATGTAAAACTTCGTTCATTAATCTCATGAAAGTACTAGGTGCATTAGTTAACCCAAAAGGCATGACTAACCATTCATATAATCCAAACTTAGTTTTGAATGATGTTTTCCATTCATCTCCCAATTTCATACGAATTTGATGGTATCCACTACACAAATCAACTTTTGAGAATATTGTAGAGCCACTCAATTCATCAAGCATATCATCTAGCCTAGGAATAGGATGACGATAACGAATAGTAATATTATTAATGCCTCTACAATCAACACACATACGTGATGTACCATCCTTTTTCGGCACTAAAATAATAGGAACAACACAAGGACTAAGGGATTCGCGTATATAACCTTTGTCAAGAAGCTCTTGTACTTGACGCATAATCTCCTTCGTCTCCACTGGATCGGTACGGTATGGTGCACGGTTTGGCAGTGAAGCACCGGGAATTAAGTCAATCTGATGCTCAATCCCTCGAATAGGCGGTAATCCCGGTGGCACGTCTTGTGGAAAAACGTCAGCGAACTCCTGCAGAATGTTAGTGACAGCAGGAGGCAAAGAGGAAGGCACGTCCTCGAATGAAAATAATGCCTCTTTGCACACAAAAGCATAGCAAACAGATTTGCTGAAATCTAGCTCATCAATATCAGATTTGGTGGCAAATAAACATGCATTTTTCAATTTAATTTCAAAAGCAACACTAGATGGTTTATTATTAGGCTTCATTTGTTGCTCAAATTCTTTTGCCACAATCTGATTTTCACTCTTATTCTTCTCCTGTTTTGCTTTATTAGCTCTATTAATATCATCTTTCAAAATGGAATCAGGAGTCATAGGAAGCAAAGTACTATTTTTATCCTTATGAACAAGAGTATAGTGATTGTTTCTACCATGGTGTACAAATTTTTTATCAAATTGCCATGGTCTACCAAGTAATAAGGAACATGCTTGCATAGGTACCACATCACAATCAACATAATCAGCATATGTAGAGATACTAAAATGCACACGAACAGTACGTGTTACCTTAACCTTGCCGCTGTTGTTGAACCATTGGATGTAGTAAGGATGTGGATGTGGTCTTGTGGTGAGAGAAAGCTTCTCCACCATCTCCATGCTAGCCAAGTTGTTGCAGCTCCCTCCGTCTATTATGATGCGCACAGAACGTTCCTTCACAACTCCCTTGGTATGGAACAAATTGTGCCTCTGATTTTGCTCAGCTTGTGTGACCATGCACACTCAAAACACGTTGAGCAACTAAACATTCATACCTGTCAGCGTCTTCAGGAGCCATGTATTGCGTCTCATGATCAGAATCATCTCCACCATGTTCTTCACGTGTAATAAGAGCCAATGTCTCCTCATCATAGTCACTAGCGGACTCATATCCACCATCCGCGGTAGCAATCATCACACGCGGAGATTTGCATTCTCTCGCATAATGACCTCCTCCCTTACAACGACGACAAATAATATCACTTGTGTGCCCTGTTGATGCCATGGAAGAAGAAGAACGCTGTGCAGGCCCTGCAGGTGCGCTCTTGGCAGATAATGGTGGTTGTGCCTGTTTTCTTGTATCACGGCTGGAGGTGGCACCGGATGGAGGTGCTGGTGCAGTTGAAGTAGAAGATGCACGTGGTGTCCATGATGAAGGTCGGCCTGCAGAAAAGTTAGTTCGCCCCAATGCTTGTCGATCCTGCACTTCACGTTCAGCTTTACAAGCAAGATGGAATAAACGAGTGATATTAGTATACTCCTTATAGTCTAGAATGGTCTGAATCTCTCTATTTAATCCACCGAGAAAACGTGCAAGCATAGCTTCATTCTCCTCAACAATACCACATCTAATCATGCCAGTTTGTAATTCCTGATAATATTCTTCTATAGATTTTTTCCCTTGTCTTAAACGCTGTAATTTTTGTAGCAATTCACGTTGATAATATGGTGGAACCCAACGAGTACGCATAGCAGTTTTCAAAGCAGCCCAAGTAGTTGGAATAGGATATAATCTACAATGTTCAGACCACCATACACATGCAAAACTAGTGAAAGCACAAACAGCAGCAGCAACTCGTCTCTCCTCAGGATATTGTAAACATGTAAATCGTTGTTCAGTTTCTAACTCCCAAGTAAGATATATATCAGGAACATATCTACCCTCAAATGGTGGAATATTCAATTTCAGTTTAGGAATATGGACATCATCTCGTACCTGAGGTGGTGGTGCAGGACTACCATTACGAATATATACCTGAGGTCGACCTGGTGGTGGTGGTGCTGGTGGCTGCACGTAGTTCGGATTTTGATCAACCTCATCCTCATAATCTCCCACATAATCATCATCCTCCTGGGTACCAGCAGCAGCAGTAGGAGGAGCCAAAGAAGCACCAACAGCAGTAGCAGCGGCACCAGAATTTTGTCCTGGCTCAATAGGAACATGCTGTGCTCGTCCATACTGATTCGGAAGGGGGCGTAGTTGTTGTTGTTGCAGAGGTGCGACAGGTGCAGCCGGTGGTGGAAGACGCGCAAGCAGTTCATTAAATCTGTTATCGAGCTTTGTTTCGAACGTCTTCTCAAGGCCAGTAATCTTCTCCATGGCCTCTTCAAAATTGTTCAGCACATCTTGCACCTGTTCAGTCATCATTTGCTGAAACTTATCATGAAGCTCCTTGTTCGATAAGTTCTCCCAGTCAATCTCGTCGGCTTGTGATCCTGGCATGGTTAGCAGCAATAGAAACACACAAGAATATGATCCTACAGACTACTAAGAAGTGGTGGTGGTGTATCACAAATCCGTCAAGCAAATCTCAAATTCTTACCAGTTCTTACCCAGCAGCAGGCGGTGATCGGCAACCGTTGTAGTCAAAAACTCTCAAAGCTTGGATAGAGCGATTACCAGGGAGAGTCAAACTCACGACGTAGATGTATGTGGAGCTGGGAAGGCTTATAGTATGGTAGCAAAAAGGGTCAGCAATAATCAATTCAGAGATGCAAAGTTGAATAAACGCTCAACGACGGTACTGTGCTGGTCCTAGGCTAGACTGTGCTAGAGACGCGAGCCTAGAACACCAACAAAATCACGGCGCGGCACGTAAACAAGGGAAAAGCACAATCTGAAAAAAAAAATCGCTTTTTTTTTGCGCTCTTTTTTTTTGCGCTGCTTTTTTTTTGCGAAAAATCACTATAATTGCGAGTGTCTCAAAACTCTTCCTAGGTCAAACTGACAGGATGGGCACGAAATTTTTTTTCGACCAAATTTTTTTTTCGACTGCCCGGACCCAAAAACTGGAAACGGGTCAAAAAAAACTTCCTATAATGGCACCTGTCTCAAAACACTCAGAAACACCTAAAAATAGGATAGCCAGAATTTTTTTTCGAAAAATGCGTTTTCGAAAAATTTTGGGCCTAAACGGAGCGTGGTTTCCCGACTCTTTTTTTTTTTCAAAACCTACTCCGGCAAGGAAACACGAATCGGAATCTAGATGGATCCCGAAAACAAACCTAATAAGCAAGGAACTCAGATTGGTGGTGGATATATGGTGGTGGTATATGGCAGCGGTGGTGGTAGCGGTGGTAGTATATGGATATGGATCGGTGGTGGTATATGGGCACGGATTGGTGGTGGTATATGGATACGGATTCGGAGCGGTGGTGGTAGATGGCAGGGGCGATGATGATGGTGCGGCGGCGGCGTGACAACTTATGACCAGAACTCGAAACTCTAAAAGACTAGACTCTAAGACCAGCAACTAGACCGACGATGCAACCGCAAATTCAACAAAGCAAAACCCTAAAAAGATTATGCAAAGGCTCAGATTGGTCCGGATATGATGAACTAACCCTAATTTTTTTTGTAGCTTTTTCGTGGACTGTAGGTATGAAGAACAGACTCGATCTAAACTACGAAAAACCGTAAAATGTCACCGAGCAACCTGGAAATCTGATACCACTTGATAGAGGCAAAGGTGTCTCGTCTTTCGATGAGATGATGGATATCGCTTTGGTGGCAGTCGACTTTGACGATCCGACTACGAACGTGCGAGGATGTCGCGCCTTAGCAATCGCTAAACCAACTCCGAGAGGTTATTGACCACGCCGGAGCACGATCAACCTGACCACGAGGGTCTGTTTCCTGCGAGCAAACGAAGAACAAGCAAGAAACTGAGATTGCAATCTGGATATTGCGAATATAAGATGAAAGCTTTATTGTTCAAGGTGGGGTTCTGTGACGCCTTTGTCTGGTCGTTGAACACAAACGAAGTACGCGAAGTTGCAGCTATGGCGAACTTTTAATCTAAACAAAACCCAAAGTCTAAACGATGCCCTAAGGGCTGTATATATGGAGGAAGAGGGGGGAATTTCGTGGCCCTTGGTGGAGGGGTCCGAAATCAACCCTATCTCTTGTTTCCCCACACATACGGACTCTAAAAATAGCCTATACTTATGTATTTCGAAATTACATGGGCCTGGCCCAATAATAAGGTGACGCAGCACCTAAAATAGCCTCTGGACGAAATTTATGAAGTGGCATCTTGTATATTTCGTCCAAGGCTTCATGCACCCATTATGGTGGCTTCAAAGTCCTGAAATCATCACTTGTAACTCCGTTCTTGTTCCCCTTGCGCATGCCATCATCTCCATGCTTGTTCTTGCTCCAATGTTCATCCTTCTCCAAGCTAGGCCCTTCATTTGTAAGCAAAACAAATGTATCCAATTTAGGCAGCATCATATTCTCATGAACATTAGAATCATTACCAAGAAACGAAAGTACCTGGTAATTTAGTTGGCGTGCACGAGCTCTAGTAATTGGTCCAGTATGTATAGCAGCAGGGGCTGTGGGTGTAACAATTGTATTGATGTCCTCATCAGGAAGTGCACCTTTTGCACCGACCGAGTATCTTTTCTTGGCTATGTTGTTACTCCACAGGGAATTGAAGTTGATAAAGCCAAGATTGAAGCTATTGAGAGTTGGCCACAGCCCAAAACGGTCACACAAGTGAGGAGTTTTCTTGGCCTCGCTGGATTCTATAGGCGTTTTGTGAGAGATTTCAGCACCATTGCTGCACCTCTTAATGAGCTTACAAAGAAAGATGTGCCTTTTCTTTGGGGTACCGCACAGGAAGAAGCCTTCACGGTATTGAAAGATAAGTTGACACATGCTCCTTTACTCCAACTTCCTGATTTTAATAAGACTTTTGAGCTTGAATGTGATGCTAGTGGAATTGGATTAGGAGGTGTGTTATTACAAGATGGCAAACCTGTTGCATACTTTTCTGAAAAATTGAGTGGGCCTAGTCTGAATTATTCTACTTATGATAAAGAATTATATGCTCTTGTTCGGACTTTAGAAACATGGCAACATTATTTATGGCCCAAAGAATTTGTTATACATTCTGATCATGAATCTTTGAAACATATTAAAAGTCAAGCTAAACTGAATCTAGACATGCTAAATGGGTTGAATTCATTGAGACTTTCCCTTATGTCATTAAACACAAGAAGGGAAAAGAAAATGTTATTGCTGATGCATTGTCTCGTCGCTATACTATGCTTTCACAACTTGACTTCAAAATATTTGGTTTGGAGACCATCAAAGATCAATATGTGCATGATGCTGATTTTAAAGATGTAATGCAGAATTGTAAAGAAGGAAGAATGTGGAACAAGTTTGTTGTTAACGATGGATTTGTGTTTCGTGCTAACAAGCTATGCATTCCAGCTAGCTCCGTTCGTCTTTTGTTGTTGCAGGAGGCGCATGGAGGAGGATTAATGGGACACTTTGGCGTGAAGAAGACGGAGGACGTACTTGCTACACATTTCTTTTGGCCAAAGATGAGACGGGATGTTGAGCGTTTTATTGCTCGTTGCACTACATGTCAAAAAGCTAAGTCACGACTCAATCCTCATGGTTTATATATGCCGTTACCTGTACCTAGTGTTCCTTGGGAGGATATATCTATGGACTTTGTTTTAGGTTTACCTCGAATAAAGAAGGGGAGGGATAGCATATTTGTTGTCGTGGATAGATTCTCGAAAATGGCACACTTTATACCATGTCATAAAAGCGATGATGCTGTTAATGTTGCTGATTTGTTCTTTCGTGAAATTATTCGCTTGCATGGTGTGCCAAATACTATTGTTTCAGATCGTGATACTAAATTTCTTAGCCACTTTTGGAGATGTTTATGGGCTAAGTTGGGGACTAAACTGCTTTTTAGTACTACTTGTCACCCCCAAACTGATGGACAAACTGAAGTAGTCAATAGAACGTTGTCTACTATGCTTAGGGCTGTTTTGAAGAATAATAAGAAAATGTGGGAGGAATGCTTGCCTCATATTGAATTTGCTTATAATCGTTCATTGCATTCTATGATAGAGGCAAAGGTGTCCCGTCTTTCGATGAGATGGTGGATTTCGCTTTGGTGGAAGTCGACTTTGACGATCCGACTACGAACGTGCGAGGACGTCGCGCCTTAGCAATCGCTAAACCAACTCCGAGAGGTTATTGACCACGCCGGAGCACGATCAACCTGACCACGAGGGTCTGTTTCCTGCGACCAAACGAAGAACAAGCAAGAAACTGAGATTGCAATCTGGATATTGCGAATATAAGATGAAAGCTTTATTGATCAAGGTGGGGTTCTGTGACGCCTTTGTCTGGTCGTTGAACACAAACGAAGTACGCGAAGTTGCAGCTATGGCGAACTTTTAATCTAAACAAAACCCAAAGTCTAAACGATGCCCTAAGGGCTGTATATATGGAGGAAGAGGGGGGAATTTCGTGGCCCTTGGTGGAGGGGTCCGAAATCAACCCTATCTCTTGTTTCCCCACACATACGGACTCTAAAAATAGCCTATACTTATGTATTTCGAAATTACATGGGCCTGGCCCAATAATAAGGTGACGCAGCACCTAAAATAGCCTCGGGACGAAATTTATGAAGTGGCATATTGTATATTTCGTCCAAGGCTTCATGCACCCATTATGGTGGCTTCAAAGTCCTGAAATTAGACTTGGGCTCTATCTTCTCTTGGGCCAAAAGTGACGTGAGAGAACTTTTTGGACAGCAAATAAACATCTCTTTCTTCCTTATCTTCATATGTGGATTGTACAAATGTCTCATACACCTGCAATTAGACAAAACACAAAAGTGTGTGAAGTATTTTTGTTCTGGATAACATAATAGATTATTGAATAGTTTGCACTAGAAATCACCTGACAAATATGCATATATGCAATATTTTTGGTCATATCCAAGGTAGTCATGTCCTCATCACTATCTCTTGTTTCCCCACACATACGTACTCTAAAAATAGCCTATACTTATGTATTTCGAAATTACATGGGCCTGGCCCAATAATAAGGTGACGCAGCACCTAAAATAGCCTCGGGACGAAATTTATGAAGTGGCATCTTGTATATTTCGTCCAAGGCTTCATGCACCCATTATGGTGGCTTCAAAGTCCTGAAATCATCACTTGTAACTCCGTTCTTGTTCCCCTTGCGCATGCCATCATCTCCATGCTTGTTCTTGCTCCAATGTTCATCCTTCTCCAAGCTAGGCCCTTCATTTGTAAGCAAAACAAATGTATCCAATTTAGGCAGCATCATATTCTCATGAACATTAGAATCATTACCAAGAAACGAAAGTACCTGGTAATTTAGTTGGCGTGCACGAGCTCTAGTAATTGGTCCAGTATGTATAGCAGCAGGGGCTGTGGGTGTAACAATTGTATTGATGTCCTCATCAGGGATGGCGATGAAGTCAAACTTGGGAGCATCATCTTGTAGCTTGTCGGGCTTGGACATCTTGGTGGTACTATCCTCATGCTCGTTTTCATGGAGCTTGGTCGCCGTGAAGTTTGCTTGGGGTGGAGAAGCCTTGGCCTTCATGAGTTCTTGTTCCGCCTTGAGAGCACCAATGTAGTAGTCATCAATGGACTTGTAGTTCTCGAGGAAGATTGTCTTGGAGATGTCGTTGTGCAATCCCATCATGAAGTGGAACTTCATCCAAATGGGGTCGTCCACGCAGGCTCGTCGCAAGGCATGCTTCATCTCCTTGAAGTACGCGTCGATGGACTTGGATCCTTGGATGGTGTTCTCCAATTGGCGTTGAAGTTGTTCCGTGTAGGTTGGAGGCATAAACTCTCGCCGCAAAGCTCTCTTCATCTTGGGCCAACTCGTCTTGTAGCTCTCCGAAGGTGTGTGAAGCCACCATGCCAATGCATAGTCGTGGAAGTTTCTTGTGGTGCACTTCACTTGATCTTCGGAAGGGACTTGATGTAGCTTGAGGTAGTCGTCCATCAAATGCTCCCACTTGAGGTACTCCTCAGGTTCTTGAGTTCCATAGAAAGGAATCGCGTGGTCGATGTCGAGGTCGTAGTAGCTCGTGGAAGTCGCGGACTTGAGCTTGGGGAGCTTCTCTTGAGCGTAGTCTTGGGGTGCTTGTTGGCGAAGATGTCGTACGTCCGTTGGCGAAGATGCCTTGAAGTCGCTTGGCGAAGATGCCAAGGGAGATGGTGAAGTCATTGAGCGGTTGTTGATGTAGAGCTCTTGACCTTCACATTCTTGATGGTGATGGTGTCGATGCCGATGTGATCTTGCCGGAGATGGTAGCTCGGAAGGATGTGCTCTTGAGCGTCTTCTCGAAGATGAGGAAGATCGCTTGTAGGACTTGATGAGGGCTTTGATCTCCTCCATTTTAGCTTGCATCTTGGCGTCGGAGTTGTTGTTCGTGGCATCGAACTCGCCCTTGTTGTTGTAGACCGATTGTGAAATGCCTTGCCTATCCATCACAAGAATCGAGTAGAGGTGAGTAGGAAATGAGATAAACAATACCAAGTTACCTTTTCCCAAAGTTGAGGATGTATCCCGTTTCACTCAATGTGAGATGAAAGAATAGTGGAATTGGTACCGGACTTGTTCACTCACACCTATCAAGTAAAGCTTATGGTGTAGCTCGGTGAGGATAGTGGCACAAAAAATTTGATGCAAAATGTTAGCAAGAGTCAATAATGTTGAAAGAGATTCACAAATTCGCAAGTGAAACAAGTAGACCAATAGCAATATGTGGCACACGGAAACACACACACGGATAGATAAATGGGGTCGTGCAACCAAGGAATGAGCACAAAATGTGGAATCCAGGGAAAACGCTCGTGTTGCACAACTCAAGAGAGACGCCAGCACAATTGCTCAATAGGCGGATACGACACTTGTGCACAACCTATAAGATGCAAAATGGATAAACTTTCTATCCCAAGTATGCTATGTATGTATGGTTCCCGGTGTTTCTCACAAGATGATACAAGATGATTGAGTATGATAACATATGCTATATTGTGATGCTATGGCTATTGCTTACAAGCTCTTTGCTCTCTCTTTTTCTTTGCTTAAAAGCTTTATTTCTTTTTTTTTCTATGGCCACTTTGCACACAATGCACAAACCAAGATAGCAATTGTGTATATGCGGGAACAAACTTGTGACACAAGATATGATATCAATATGATATGGTATGTATGCAATGGATGGTGTAGATCAATGATCACTAATGTGCAAAAGTAACGTTGCCGGCAATACTCAAATGGCTAGTCTCGATAGACAAGTAACGCAAAATGGGCTAGGGGTTAACAATGCAATTGCAAGGGAATATACAGTGGTGTCGTCGAGGTTACCGTCGTTTGCGATGATGAGTGGCGGTGTTCTTGATGTAGATACCAAGAAGATGGAGACTCGTCCCTAAGTAGCCGAAACACCTTAGGAAACGGAAAAACCGCAAACTCAAAATCTCAAATGACAAATGTCAAATGGTGGTAGCGGAAAGCGGTGGTGGTTTGCACTTGGCAATGCGAAAGTGGAGTGATGGGATATACACGGTGTCGGAGTTGAAGCAATGATCCCTAAGTAGCCGAAACACCTTAGGAGGCACAAGCCACAACTCAAACAAGCTCAAACAACTATTGGGTTAAGTTGGGGGGTGGCGGAAGTGTATGGTGGGCACGCCTATGCGGAAGATATGGTGATGGTTGATGAAGAAGCAATCGTCCCTAAGTAGCCGAAACACCTTAGGAGACTCGAATCACAACTCAAACAACCAATAATGCTATGGGGAACAAAATGGGTTAGGTTGCGGAAGTCGGTGGTGGCTATGCGGATGATATGGTGGAAGGCAAACTTGCCAAATTTTCGAAAATTGGATGTAGTCAAATTGTGTTGGTGGTATTTTTGTGGGATGGGGGATGTCAATAGCTTCAAAACGAGCTAAAGAACGTCAAAATCGGAGTTCGGATGAATTAGTTATGGACAAAATAAAAATCAACCGAAGTGGGAAACTACAGATAGCGGACGTCCGGAAATGGACGGATGTCCGGTGGCCGGATGTCCGGTGAGCTCGGAAATCCGCTAATTTCGTTCTGGAATGGGATGCCGGACGTCCGGTAAGTAGCAGATGTCCGGTGGTTCCTGGGGCTCCGGACGTCTGGTAAAGTGGCGGTCGTCCGGTGGGTTGGGGTCAATGCGAGATTTGAGCTCCGGGACGCGATTTTGGGCGGAAAATTGAGATTTCGGGGTCAAAATTCACGGGATTTCGTGGATGAAAGATGGGGAAACTTGGGGAAATGCTAGATCCACTTAAAACCAAGCAAATCCATGGATCAAAATCAACAAAACATCATCAAACCAACAAATCACAAAAAAAATTGGGGCTATTTTTGATGGGGATTTTCGAATTTTAGGATGAAATCAAGCAAAAGAAGGCTAGAAAACGGTGGGAGGGACTCCAAATACGTGATAAACGTGGCTCATGATACCATATGATACGGGGCTAACCCGGTGTAGGCCAATCTTTCACGTTTGGTGATAGAGGCGAGGGTGTCCCGATCTTTCGATGAGATGATAACTATCGATTTGGTGGAGACGACTTTGACGATCCGACTACAAACGTGCACGACGTTGCGCCTTAGCAATCGCTAAACCAATCTCCTGAGGTTACTGACGATGCCGGAAGCACGGTCAGCCTGACCACGAAGGTCTATTCCTGCAAGCAATCGAAGAACGAGCAAGAATATGATAAAGCAATCTGAATATTGCAAATATATATGAGGTATTGATACTGGTGGGGATCCGGAAGCGGTCTTGGTCTGGTCGTTGGACACAAACGAAGTACACAAAGTTGCAATGGCTAACTTTTAACTAAACAAATCCCCAGGAAAAAGCTACTAAATGCATCTACTTATATAGGAGCAAGGGGTGGCGGCCAAGAAGGTGGGAGGACGTCCCAAGGCAGCCTAAAACTAACCCTAGGTCATACAAGGCTCATGGGCCCAAGTGGAGGTGATGCAACACCTTTGGGCTTGTAGTTTGACTCGGATTCTGCTGCAATGTCAGATTGTTTCGACTGTAACTCAATGCTCCGGACGAATTTGAAGGCGAATCCAATTGGGATGGAAAGAGCACGAAATCTAGTTTCCAACAAAAAACGAATCACCCAATTCGGAGTCCGTATGAAAAAGTTGTTGGCATTTTGAGTCAGGTATGTCTGTGCAGTCCAAATCTGAATCCAGAACGTGAGAGACTTGGACTCTATCTTCTCTTGGCCCAAAAGTGACGTGAGAGGACTTTTTGAACACAACCTAAACATCTCCTTTTTCCTTATCTTCATATGTGGATTGTACAAATGTCCCATACACCTGCAATTAGACAAAAACACAAAAGTGTGAGAAGTATTTTTGTTCTGGATAACATAAATAGACTATTGAATAGTTTGCATTAGAAATCACGTGACAAATATGCATGTATGCAATATTTTTGGTCGTATCCAAGGTAGTCATGTCCTCATCATTTGGAGTGGGATCCCTCGAAGAACACGATGAACACGGGAAAGAACGGGGAGAAATCACAAGGGGAAACACTCAAGAACAAGTCCAATCACACATCCACTAGACAATCAAACACACAAGATCCACAAGGTACATGAACAACAAAGAGAAAGATACAAGGTAGAGTTCATCCCAAATCCTATGAAGGAGATGAGGGCTTGAATCCTAGAAGGATCTTCCCATGAAGGGGGTCTTGAATCCCGCGGGATCTTCTCACATGGAGGTCTTGAACTCCATGGGAGTGGTAGTCTCTCTCTCTCTCTCTCAAGAGTAGAGGTAGGAGCAAAGCTCACCTAAGAATGAGCTATCATATTTGCTAACCCGAGAAAGGATGAGGGGGAGGTTGATAGAGGCAAAGGTGTCCCGTCTTTCGATGAGATGATGGATATCGCTTTGGTGGCAGTCGACTTTGACGATCCGACTACGAACGTGCGAGGACGTCGCGCCTTAGCAATCGCTAAACCAACTCCGAGAGGTTATTGACCACGCCGGAGCACGATCAACCTGACCACGAGGGTCTGTTTCCTGCAAGCAAACGAAGAACAAGCAAGGAACTGAGATTGCAATCTGGATATTGCGAATATAAGATGAAAGCTTTATTGATCAAGGTGGGGTTCTATGACGCCTTTGTCTGGTCGTTGAACACAAACGAAGTACGCGAAGTTGCAGCTATGGCGAACTTTAATCTAAACAAAACCCAAAGTCTAAACGATGCCCTAAGGGCTGTATATATGGAGGAAGAGGGGGGAATTTCGTGGCCCTTGGTGGAGGGGTCCGAAATCAACCCTATCTCTTGTTTCCCCACACATACGGACTCTAAAAATAGCCTATACTTATGTATTTCGAAATTACATGGGCCTGGCCCAATAATAAGGTGACGCAGCACCTAAAATAGCCTCTGATAGAGGCAAAGGTGTCCCGTCTTTCGATGAGATGGTGGATTTCGCTTTGGTGGAAGTCGACTTTGACGATCCGACTACGAACGTGCGAGGACGTCGCGCCTTAGCAATCGCTAAACCAACTCCGAGAGGTTATTGACCACGCCGGAGCACGATCAACCTGACCACGAGGGTCTGTTTCCTGCGAGCAACCGAAGAACAAGCAAGAAACTAAGATTGCAATCTGGATATTGCGAATATAAGATGAAAGCTTTATTGATCAAGGTGGGGTTCTGTGACGCCTTTGTCTGGTCGTTGAACACAAACGAAGTACGCGAAGTTGCAGCTATGGCGAACTTTTAATCTAAACAAAACCCAAAGTCTAAACGATGCCCTAAGGGCTGTATATATGGAGGAAGAGGGGGCAATTTCGTGGCCCTTGGTGGAGGGGTCCGAAATCAACCCTATCTCTTGTTTCCCCACACATACGGACTCTAAAAATAGCCTATACTTATGTATTTCGAAATTACATGGGCCTGGCCCAATAATAAGGTGACGCAGCACCTAAAATAGCCTCGGGATGAAATTTATGAAGTGGCATCTTGTATATTTCGTCCAAGGCTTCATGCACCCATTATGGTGGCTTCAAAGTCCTGAAATCATCACTTGTAACTCCGTTCTTGTTTCCCTTGCGCATGCCATCATCTCCATGCTTGTTCTTGCTCCAATGTTCATCCTTCTCCAAGCTAGGCCCTTCATTTGTAAGCAAAACAAATGTATCCAATTTAGGCAGCATCATATTCTCATGAACATTAGAATCATTACCAAGAAACGAAAGTACCTGGTAATTTAGTTGGCGTGCACGAGCTCTAGTAATTGGTCCAGTATGTATAGCAGCAGGGGCTGTGGGTGTAACAATTGTATTGATGTCCTCATCAATTGTTGAGGAGAATGAAGCTATGCTTGCACGTTTTCTAGGTGGATTAAATAGAGAGATTCAGACCATTCTAGACTATAAGGAGTATACTAATATCACTCGTTTATTCCATCTTGCTTGTAAAGCTGAACGTGAAGTGCAGGATCGACAAGCATTGGCGCGAACTAACTTTTCTGCAGGCCGACCTTCATCATGGACACCACGTGCATCTTCTACTTCAACTGCACCAGCACCTCCATCCGGTGCCACCTCCAGCCGTGATACAAGAAAACAGGCACAACCACCATTATCTGCCAAGAGCGCACCTGCGGGGCCTGCACAGCGTTCTTCTTCTTCCATGGCATCAACAGGGCACACAAGTGATATTATTTGTCGTCGTTGTAAGGGAGGAGGTCATTATGCGAGAGAATGCAAATCTCCGCGTGTGATGATTGCTACCGCGGATGGTGGATATGAGTCCGCTAGTGACTATGATGAGGAGACTTTGGCTCTTATTACACGTGAAGAACATGGTGGAGATGATTCTGATCATGAGACGCAATACATGGCTTCTGAAGACGCTGACAGGTATGAATGTTTAGTTGCTCAACGTGTTTTGAGTGTGCAGGTCACACAAGCTGAGCAAAATCAGAGGCATAATTTGTTCCATACCAAGGGAGTTGTGAAGGAACGTTCTGTGCGCGTCATCATAGACGGAGGGAGCTGCAACAACTTAGCTAGCATGGAGATGGTGGAGAAGCTTTCTCTCACCACAAGACCACATCCACATCCTTACTACATCCAATGGTTCAACAACAGCGGCAAGGTTAAGGTAACACGTACTGTTCGTGTGCATTTTAGTATCTCTACATATGCTGATTATGTTGATTGTGATGTGGTACCTATGCAAGCATGTTCCTTATTACTTGGTAGACCATGGCAATTTGATAAAAATTCTGTACACCATGGTAGAAACAATCACTATACTCTTGTTCATAAGGATAAAAATATTACTTTGCTTCCTATGACTCCTGATTCCATTTTGAAAGATGATATTAATAGAGCTAATAAAGCAAAACAGGAGACGAATAAGAGTGAAAATCAGATTGTGGCAAAAGAATTTGAGCAACAAATGAAGCCTAATAATAAACCATCTAGTGTTGCTCCTGAAATTAAATTGAAAAGTGCATGTTTATTTGCCACCAAATCTGATATTGATGAGCTAGATTTCAGCAAATCTGTTTGCTATGCTTTTGTGTGCAAAGAGGCATTATTTTCATTCGAGGACGTGCCTTCCTCTTTGCCTCCTGCTGTCACTAACATTTTGCAGGAGTTTGCTGACGTCTTTTGATGAGGACATCAATACAATTGTTACACCCACAGCCCCTGCTGCTATACATACTGGACCAATTACTAGAGCTCGTGCACGCCAACTAAATTACCAGGTACTTTCGTTTCTTGGTAATGATTCTAATGTTCATGAGAATATGATGCTGCCTAAATTGGATACATTTGTTTTGCTTACAAATGAAGGGCCTAGCTTGGAGAAGGATGAACATTGGAGCAAGAACAAGCATGAAGATGATGGCATGCGCAAGGGGAACAAGAACGGAGTTACAAGTGATGATTTCAGGAGTTTGAAGCCACCATAATGGGTGCATGAAGCCTTGGACGAAATATACAAGATGCCACTTCATAAATTTCGTCCCGAGGCTATTTTAGGTGCTGCGTCACCTTATTATTGGGCCAGGCCCATGTAATTTCGAAATACATAAGTATAGGCTATTTTTAGAGTCCGTGTGTGTGGGGAAACAAGAGATAGGGTTGATTTCGGACCCCTCCACCAAGGGCCACGAAATTCCCCCCTCTTCCTCCATATATACAGCCCTTAGGGCATCGTTTAGACTTTGGGTTTTGTTTAGATTAAAAGTTCGCCATAGCTGCAACTTCGCGTACTTCGTTTGTGTTCAACGACCAGACAAAGGCGTCACAGAACCCCACCTTGATCAATAAAGCTTTCATCTTATATTCGCAATATCCAGATTGCAATCTTAGTTTCTTGCTTGTTCTTCGGTTGCTCGCAGGAAACAGACCCTCGTGGTCAGGTTGATCGTGCTCCGGCGTGGTCAATAACCTCTCAGAGTTGGTTTAGCGATTGCTAAGGCGCGACGTCCTCGCACGTTCGTAGTCGGATCGTCAAAGTCGACTTCCACCAAAGCGAAATCCACCATCTCATCGAAAGACGGGACACCTTTGCCTCTATCAAGTGGTATCAGATTTCCAGGTTGCTCGGTGAGATTTTACAGTTTTTCGTAGTTTAGATCGAGTCTGTTCTTCATACCTAGAGTCCACGAAAAAGCCACAAAAAAATTAGGGTTGGTTCATCATATCCGAACCAATCTGAGCCTTGCATAATCTTTTTAGGGTTTTGCTTTGTTGAATTTGCGGTTGCATCGTCGTGTCTAGTTGCTGGTCTTAGAGTCTAGTCTTTTAGAGTTTCGAGTTCTGGTCATAAGTTGTCACGCCGCCGCCGCACCATCATCATCGCCCCTGCCATCTACCACCACCGCACCGAATCCGTATCCATATACCACCACCAATCCGTGTCCATATACCACCACCGATCCATATCCATATACTACCACCGCTACCACCACCGCTGCCATATACCACCACCATATATCCACCACCAATCCGAGTTCTTTGCTTATTAGGTTTGTTTTCGGGATCCATCTAGATTCCGATTCGTGTTTCCTTGCCGGAGTAGGTTTCGGAAAAAAAAAAAGAGTCGGGTAGCCACGCTCCGTTTAGGCCCAAAATTTTTCGAAAACGCATTTTTTGAAAAAATTTCTGGCTATCCTATTTTTAGGTGTTTCTGGGTGTTTTGAGACAGGTGCCATTATAGGAAGTTTTTTTGACCCGTTTCCAGTTTTTGGGTCCGGGCAGTCGAAAAAAAAAAATTGGTCGAAAAAATTTCGTGCCCATCCTGTCAGTTTGAGCTAGGAAGAGTTTTGAGACACTCGCCATTATAGTGATTTTTCGCAAAAAAAAAAAGCAGCACAAAAAAAAAGAGCGCCAAAAAAAAAAGAGCGAATTTTTTTTTTCAGAGTGTGCTTTTCCCTTGTTTACATGCCGCGCCGTGATTTTGTTAGTGTTCTAGGCTCGCGTCTCTAGCACAGTCTAGCCTAGGACCAGCACAGTACCGTCGTTGAGCGTTTATTCAACTTTGCATCTCTGAATTGATTATTGCTGACCCTTTTTGCTACCATATTATCAGCCTTCCCAGCTCCACATACATCTACGTCGTGCGTTTGACTCTCCCTGGTAATCGCTCTATCCAAGCTTTGAGAGTTTTTGACTACAACGGTTGCCGATCACCGCCTGCTGCTGGGTAAGAACTGGTAAGAATTTGAGATTTGCTTGACGGATTTGTGACACCCACCACCACCACTTGTTCGTAGTCGGTAGGATCATATTCTTGTGTGTTTCTGTTGCTGCTAACCATGCCAGGATCACAAGCCGACGAGATTGACTGGGAGAATTTATCGAACAAGGAGCTTCATGATAAGTTTCAGCAAATGATGACTGAACAGGTGCAAGATGTGTTGCACAATTTTGAAGTGGCCATGGAGAAGATCACCGGCTTTGAGAAGACGTTCGAAACAAAGCTCGATAACAAGTTTAATGAATTGCTCGCGTGTCTTCCACCACCACCACCCGCTGCAGCTAACGCACCTCTCCAACAACAACAACAACAACGACTACCTCCACGTCACGAAGCAGACCTCCGCCGAGCAAGCCGTGTTCCTCTTGCGTTTGGCCAAACTGTTGGTGCTGCTGTTGATACTTCTGTGGCTCCTGCTGCTGATGCCGAGGAGGATGATTATGTGGGAGACTATGAGGATGATGTTGATCAAAATCAACACTACGTGCAGCCACCTGTACCACCACCAGCAGGTCGACCTCAGGTATATATTCGTAATGGTAGGCCTGCACCACCACCTCAGGTACGAGATGATGTCCATATTCCTAAACTGAAATTGAATATTCCACCATTTGAGGGTAGATATGTTCCTGATATATATCTTACTTGGGAGTTAGAAACTGAACAACGATTTACATGTTTACAATATCCTGAGGAGAGACGAGTTGCTGCTGCTGTTTGTGCTTTCACTAGTTTTGCATGTGTATGGTGGTCTGAACATTGTAGATTATATCCTATTCCAACTACTTGGGCTGCTTTGAAAACTGCTATGCGTACGCGTTGGGTTCCACCATATTATCAACGTGAATTGCTTCAAAAATTGCAGCGTTTAAGACAAGGGAAAAATTCTGTAGAAGAATATTATCAGGAATTACAAACTGGCATGATTAGATGTGGTATTGTTGAGGAGAATGAAGCTATGCTTGCACGTTTTCTGGGTGGATTAAATAGAGAGATTCAGACCATACTAGACTATAAGGAGTATACTAATATCACTCGTTTATTCCATCTTGCTTGTAAAGCTGAACGTGAAGTGCAGGATCGACAAGCATTGGGGCGAACTAACTTTTCTGCAGGCCGACCTTCATCATGGACACCACGTGCATCTTCTACTTCAACTGCACCAGCACCTCCATCCGGTGCCACCTCCAGCCGTGATACAAGAAAACAGGCACAACCACCATTATCTGCCAAGAGCGCACCTGCGGGGCCTGCACAGCGTTCTTCTTCTTCCATGGCATCAACAGGGCACACAAGTGATATTATTTGTCGTCGTTGTAAGGGAGGAGGTCATTATGCGAGAGAATGCAAATCTCCGCGTGTGATGATTGCTACCGCGGATGGTGGATATGAGTCCGCTAGTGACTATGATGAGGAGACTTTGGCTCTTATTACACGTGAAGAACATGGTGGAGATGATTCTGATCATGAGACGCAATACATGGCTTCTGAAGACGCTGACAGGTATGAATGTTTAGTTGCTCAACGTGTTTTGAGTGTGCAGGTCACACAAGCTGAGCAAAATCAGAGGCATAATTTGTTCCATACCAAGGGAGTTGTGAAGGAACGTTCTGTGCGCGTCATCATAGACGGAGGGAGCTGCAACAACTTAGCTAGCATGGAGATGGTGGAGAAGCTTTCTCTCACCACAAGACCACATCCACATCCTTACTACATCCAATGGTTCAACAACAGCGGCAAGGTTAAGGTAACACGTACTGTTCGTGTGCATTTTAGTATCTCTACATATGCTGATTATGTTGATTGTGATGTGGTACCTATGCAAGCATGTTCCTTATTACTTGGTAGACCATGGCAATTTGATAAAAATTCTGTACACCATGGTAGAAACAATCACTATACTCTTGTTCATAAGGATAAAAATATTACTTTGCTTCCTATGACTCCTGATTCCATTTTGAAAGATGATATTAATAGAGCTAATAAAGCAAAACAGGAGACGAATAAGAGTGAAAAGCAGATTGTGGCAAAAGAATTTGAGCAACAAATGAAGCCTAATAATAAACCATCTAGTGTTGCTTCTGAAATTAAATTGAAAAGTGCATGTTTATTTGCCACCAAATCTGATATTGATGAGCTAGATTTCAGCAAATCTGTTTGCTATGCTTTTGTGTGCAAAGAGGCATTATTTTCATTCGAGGACGTGCCTTCCTCTTTGCCTCCTGCTGTCACTAACATTTTGCAAGAGTTCGCTGACGTTTTTCCACAAGACGTGCCACCGGGATTACCGCCTATTCGAGGGATTGAGCATCAGATTGACTTAATTCCCGGTGCTTCACTGCCAAACCGTGCACCATACCGTACCAATCCAGAGGAGACGAAGGAGATTATGCGTCAAGTACAAGAGCTTCTCGACAAAGGTTATATACGCGAATCCCTTAGTCCTTGTGCAGTTCCTATTATTCTAGTGCCGAAAAAGGATGGTACATCACGTATGTGTGTTGATTGTAGAGGCATTAATAATATTACTATTCGTTATCGTCATCCTATTCCTAGGCTAGATGATATGCTTGATGAATTGAGTGGCTCTACAATATTCTCCAAAGTTGATTTGCGTAGTGGCTACCATCAAATTCGTATGAAATTGGGAGATGAATGGAAAACAGCATTTAAAACTAAGTTTGGATTATATGAGTGGTTAGTCATGCCTTTTGGATTAACTAATGCACCTAGTACTTTCATGAGATTAATGAACGAAGTTTTACGTGCTTTCATTGGACGATTTGTGGTAGTTTACTTTGATGACATATTGATTTATAGCAGATCTTTGGAGGAACATTTGGAACATTTACGTGCTGTTTTTATTGCTCTACGTGATGCACGTTTGTTTGGTAACCTTGGGAAGTGCACCTTTTGCACCGACCGAGTATCTTTTTTTGGCTATGTTGTTACTCCACAGGGAATTGAAGTTGATAAAGCCAAGATTGAAGCTATTGAGAGTTGGCCGCAGCCCAAAACGGTCACACAAGTGAGGAGTTTTCTTGGCCTCGATGGATTCTATAGGCGTTTTGTGAGAGATTTCAGCACCATTGCTGCACCTCTCAATGAGCTTACAAAGAAAGATGTGCCTTTTCTTTGGGGTACCGCACAGGAAGAAGCCTTCACGGTATTGAAAGATAAGTTGACACATGCTCCTTTACTCCAACTTCCTGATTTTAATAAGACTTTTGAGCTTGAATGTGATGCTAGTGGAATTGGATTAGGAGGTGTGTTATTACAAGATGGCAAACCTGTTGATGAGGACATCAATACAATTGTTACACCCACAGCCCCTGCTGCTATACATACTGGACCAATTACTAGAGCTCGTGCACGCCAACTAAATTACCAGGTACTTTCGTTTCTTGGTAATGATTCTAATGTTCATGAGAATATGATGCTGCCTAAATTGGATACATTTGTTTTGCTTACAAATGAAGGGCCTGGCTTGGAGAAGGATGAACATTGGAGCAAGAACAAGCATGGAGATGATGGCATGCGCAAGGGAAACAAGAACGGAGTTAGAAGTGATGATTTCAGGACTTTGAAGCCACCATAATGGGTGCATGAAGCCTTGGACGAAATATACAAGACGCCACTTCATAAACTTCGTCCCGAGGCTATTTTAGGTGCTGCGTCACCTTATTATTGGGCCAGGCCCATGTAATTTCGAAATACATAAGTATAGGCTATTTTTAGAGTCCGTATGTGTGGGGAAACAAGAGATAGGGTTGATTTCGGACCCCTCCACCAAGGGCCACGAAATTCCCCCCTCTTCCTCCATATATACAGCCCTTAGGGCATCGTTTAGACTTTGGGTTTTGTTTAGATTAAAAGTTCGCCATAGCTGCAACTTCGCGTACTTCGTTTGTGTTCAACGACCAGACAAAGGCGTCACAGAACCCCACCTTGATCAATAAAGCTTTCATCTTATATTCGCAATATCCAGATTGCAATCTCAGTTTCTTGCTTGTTCTTCGTTTGCTCGCAGGAAACAGACCCTCGTGGTCAGGTTGATCGTGCTCCGGCGTGGTCAATAACCTCTCGGAGTTGGTTTAGCGATTGCTAAGGCGCGACGTCCTCGCACGTTCGTAGTCGGATCGTCAAAGTCGACTTCCACCAAAGCGATATCCATCATCTCATCGAAAGACGGGACACCTTTGCCTCTATCACTGTTGGTGCTGCTGTTGATACTTCTGTGGCTCCTGCTGCTGATGCGGAGGAGGATGATTATG
The DNA here is from genome assembly GCF_002162155.2 of Triticum dicoccoides. Classification (NCBI taxonomy): domain Eukaryota; kingdom Viridiplantae; phylum Streptophyta; class Magnoliopsida; order Poales; family Poaceae; genus Triticum; species Triticum dicoccoides. Next base: position 5,679 of record NW_021249666.1, on the reverse strand, counting down.
TGGGAGATTATGAGGATGAGGTTGATCAAAATCAACACTACGTGCAGCCACCTGTACCACCACCAGCAGGTCGACCTCAGGTATATATTCGTAATGGTAGGCCTGCACCACCACCTCAGGTACGAGATGATGTCCATATTCCTAAACTGAAATTGAATATTCCACCATTTGAGGGTAGATATGTTCCTGATATATATCTTACTTGGGAGTTAGAAACTGAACAACGATTTACATGTTTACAATATCCTGAGGAGAGACGAGTTGCTGCTGCTGTTTGTGCTTTCACTAGTTTTGCATGTGTATGGTGGTCTGAACATTGTAGATTATATCCTATTCCAACTACTTGGGCTGCTTTCAAAACTGCTATGCGTACGCGTTGGGTTCCACCATATTATCAACGTGAATTGCTTCAAAAATTGCAGCGTTTAAGACAAGGGAAAAATTCTGTAGAAGAATATTATCAGGAATTACAAACTGGCATGATTAGATGTGGTATTGTTGAGGAGAATGAAGCTATGCTTGCACGTTTTCTGGGTGGATTAAATAGAGAGATTCAGACCATTCTAGGCTATAAGGAGTATACTAATATCACTCGTTTATTCCATCTTGCTTGTAAAGCTGAACGTGAAGTGCAGGATCGACAAGCATTGGGGCGAACTAACTTTTCTGCAGGCCGACCTTCATCATGGACACCACGTGCATCTTCTACTTCAACTGCACCAGCACCTCCATCCGGTGCCACCTCCAGCCGTGATACAAGAAAACAGGCACAACCACCATTATCTGCCAAGAGCGCACCTGCGGGGCCTGCACAGCGTTCTTCTTCTTCCATGGCATCAACAGGGCACACAAGTGATATTATTTGTCGTCGTTGTAAGGAGGAGGTCATTATGCGAGAGAATGCAAATCTCCGCGTGTGATGATTGCTACCGCGGATGGTGGATATGAGTCCGCTAGTGACTATGATGAGGAGACTTTGGCTCTTATTACACGTGAAGAACATGGTGGAGATGATTCTGATCATGAGACGCAATACATGGCTCCTGAAGACGCTGACAGGTATGAATGTTTAGTTGCTCAACGTGTTTTGAGTGTGCAGGTCACACAAGCTGAGCAAAATCAGAGGCACAATTTGTTCCATACCAAGGGAGTTGTGAAGGAACGTTCTGTGCGCGTCATCATAGACGGAGGGAGCTGCAACAACTTGGCTAGCATGGAGATGGTGGAGAAGCTTTCTCTCACCACAAGACCACATCCACATCCTTACTACATCCAATGGTTCAACAACAGCGGCAAGGTTAAGGTAACACATACTGTTCGTGTGCATTTTAGTATCTCTACATATGTTGATTATGTTGATTGTGATGTGGTACCTATGCAAGCATGTTCCTTATTACTTGGTAGACCATGGCAATTTGATAAAAATTCTGTACACCATGGTAGAAACAATCACTATACTCTTGTTCATAAGGATAAAAATATTACTTTGCTTCCTATGACTCCTGATTCCATTTTGAAAGATGATATTAATAGAGCTAATAAAGCAAAACAGGAGACGAATAAGAGTGAAAATCAGATTGTGGCAAAAGAATTTGAGCAACAAATGAAGCCTAATAATAAACCATCTAGTGTTGCTTCTGAAATTAAATTGAAAAGTGCATGTTTATTTGCCACCAAATCTGATATTGATGAGCTAGATTTCAGCAAATCTGTTTGCTATGCTTTTGTGTGCAAAGAGGCATTATTTACATTCGAGGACGTGCCTTCCTCTTTGCCTCCTGCTGTCACTAACATTTTGCAGGAGTTCGCTGACGTCTTTCCACAAGACGTGCCACCGGGATTACCGCCTATTCGAGGGATTGAGCATCAAATTGACTTAATTCCCGGTGCTTCACTGCCAAACCGTGCACCATACCGTACCAATCCAGAGGAGACGAAGGAGATTATGCGTCAAGTACAAGAGCAGCTCGACAAAGGTTATATACGTGAATCCCTTAGTCCTTGTGCTGTTCCTATTATTCTAGTGCCGAAAAAGGATGGTACATCACGTATGTGTGTTGATTGTAGAGGCATTAATAATATTACTATTCGTTATCGTCATCCTATTCCTAGGCTAGATGATATGCTTGATGAATTGAGTGGCTCTACAATATTCTCCAAAGTTGATTTGCGTAGTGGATACCATCAAATTCGTATGAAATTGGGAGATGAATGGAAAACAGCATTTAAAACTAAGTTTGGATTATATGAGTGGTTAGTCATGCCTTTTGGGTTAACTAATGCGCCTAGTACTTTCATGAGACTAATGAACGAAGTTTTACGTGCTTTCATTGGACGATTTGTGGTAGTCTATTTTGATGATATACTGATTTATAGCAGATCTTTGGAAGAACATTTGGAACATTTACGTGTTGTTTTTATTGCTCTACGTGATGCACATTTGTTTGGTAACCTTGGGAAGTGCACCTTTTGCACCGACCGAGTATCTTTTCTTGGCTATGTTGTTACTCCACAGGGAATTGAAGTTGACAAAGCCAAGATTGAAGCTATTGAGAGTTGGCCGCAGCCCAAAACGGTCACACAAGTGAGGAGTTTTCTTGGCCTCGCTGGATTCTATAGGCGTTTTGTGAGAGATTTCAGCATCATTGCTGCACCTCTCAACGAGCTTACAAAGAAGGATGTGCCTTTTGTTTGGGGTACCGCACAGGAAGAAGCCTTCACGGTATTGAAAGATAAGTTGACACATGCTCCTTTACTCCAACTTCCTGATTTTAATAAGACTTTTGAGCTTGAATGTGATGCTAGTGGAATTGGATTAGGAGGTGTGTTATTACAAGATGGCAAACCTGTTGCATACTTTTCTGAAAAATTGAGTGGGCCTAGTCTGAATTATTCTACTTATGATAAAGAATTATATGCACTTGTTCGGACTTTAGAAACATGGCAACATTATTTATGGCCCAAAGAATTTGTTATACATTCTGATCATGAATCTTTGAAACATATTAAAAGTCAAGCTAAACTGAATCGTAGACATGCTAAATGGGTTGAATTCATTGAGACTTTCCCTTATGTCATTAAACACAAGAAGGGAAAAGAAAATGTTATTGCTGATGCATTGTCTCGTCGCTATACTATGCTTTCACAACTTGACTTCAAAATATTTGGTTTGGAGACCATCAAAGATCAATATGTGCATGATGCTGATTTTAAAGATGTAATGCAGAATTGTAAAGAAGGAAGAATGTGGAACAAGTTTGTCGTTAACGATGGATTTGTGTTTCGTGCTAACAAGCTATGCATTCCAGCTAGCTCCGTTCGTCTTTTGTTATTGCAGGAAGCGCATGGAGGAGGATTAATGGGACATTTTGGCGTGAAGAAGACGGAGGACGTACTTGCTACACATTTCTTTTGGCCAAAGATGAGACGGGATGTTGAGCGTTTTATTGCTCGATGCACTACATGTCAAAAAGCTAAGTCACGACTCAATCCTCATGGTTTATATATGCCTTTGCCTGTACCTAGTGTTCCTTGAGAGGATATATCTATGGACTTTGTTTTAGGTTTACCTCGAACAAAGAAGGGGAGGGATAGCATATTTGTTGTCGTGGATAGATTCTCGAAAATGGCACACTTTATACCATGTCATAAAAGCGATGATGCTGTTAATGTTGCTGATTTGTTCTTTCGTGAAATTATTCGCTTGCATGGTGTGCCAAATACTATTGTTTCAGATCGTGATACTAAATTTCTTAGCCACTTTTGGAGATGTTTATGGGCTAAGTTGGGGACTAAACTGCTTTTTAGTACTACTTGTCACCCCCAAACTGATGGACAAACTGAAGTAGTCAATAGAACGTTGTCTACTATGCTTAGGGCTGTCTTGAAGAATAATAAGAAAATGTGGGAGGAATGCTTGCCTCATATTGAATTTGCTTATAATCGTTCATTGCATTCTACTACTAAGATGTGCCCTTTTGAACTTGTGTATGGTTTCCTACCTCGTGCACCTATTGATTTGTTGCCTCTTCCATCTTCGGAGAAGGTTAATTTTGATGCAAAACAACGTGCTGAATTGATTTTAAAAATGCATGAGTTAACTAAGGAAAACATTGAGCGTATGAATGCTAAATATAAACTTGCTGGAGATAAGGGTAGAAATCATGTTGTGTTTGCACCTGGAGATCTTGTTTGGTTACATTTGCGTAAGGATAGATTTCCTGATTTGCGCAAATCAAAGCTAATGCCACGTGCTGATGGTCCCTTTAAGGTGTTAGAGAAAATAAATGATAATGCATATAAACTTGAGCTGCCTGCAGATTTTGGGGTTAGTCCCACTTTTAACATTGCAGATTTGAAGCCTTATTTGGGTGAGGAAGATGAACTTCCGTCGAGGACGACTTCATTTCAAGAAGGGGAGGATGACGAGGACATCAATACAATTGTTACACCCACAGCCCCTGCTGCTATACATACTGGACCAATTACTAGAGCTCGTGCACGCCAACTAAATTACCAGGTACTTTCGTTTCTTGGTAATGATTCTAATGTTCATGAGAATATGATGCTGCCTAAATTGGATACATTTGTTTTGCTTACAAATAAAGGGCCTAGCTTGGAGAAGGATGAACATTGGAGCAAGAACAAGCAGGGAAATGATGGCATGCGCAAGGGGAACAAGAATGGAGTTACAAGTGATGATTTCAGGACTTTGAAGCCACCATAATGGGTGCATGAAGCCTTGGACGAAATATACAAGATGCCACTTCATAAATTTCGTCCCGAGGCTATTTTAGGTGCTGCGTCACCTTATTATTGGGCCAGGCCCATGTAATTTCGAAATACATAAGTATAGGCTATTTTTAGAGTCCGTTTAGGCCCAAAATTTTTCGAAAACGCATTTTTCGAAAAAATTTCTGGCTATCCTATTTTTAGGTGTTTCTGAGTGTTTTGAGACAGGTGCCATTATAGGAAGTTTTTTTGACCCGTTTCCAGTTTTTGGGTCCGGGCAGTCAAAAAAAAAAATTGGTCAAAAAAATTTCGTGCCCATCCTGTCAGTTTGAGCTAAGAAGAGTTTTGAGACACTCGCCATTATAGTGATTTTTCGCACACAAAAAAAAAGCAGCGCAAAAAAAAAAAGAGCGCAAAAAAAAAAGAGCGAAAAAAAAATTCCAGAGTGTGCTTTTCCCTTGTTTACGTGCCGCGCCGTGATTTTGTTAGTGTTCTAGGCTCGCGTCTCCAGCACAGTCTAGCCTAGGACCAGCACAGTACCGTCGTTGAGCGTTTATTCAACTTTGCATCTCTGAATTGATTATTGCTGACCCTTTTTGCTACCATATTATAAGCCTTCCCAGCTCCACATACATCTACGTCGTGCGTTTGACTCTCCCTGGTAATCGCTCTATCCAAGCTTTGAGAGTTTTTGACTACAACGGTTGCCGATCACCGCCTGCTGCTGGGTAAGAACTGGTAAGAATTTGAGATTTGCTTGACGGATTTGTGACACCCACCACCACCACTTGTTCGTAGTCTGTAGGATCATATTCTTGTGTGTTTCTATTGCTGCTAACCATGCCAGGATCACAAGCCGACGAGATTGACTGGGAGAATTTATCGAACAAGGAGCTTCATGATAAGTTTCAGCAAATGATGACTGAACAGGTGCAAGATGTGCTGAAC
>NW_021249665.1:0-820 GCF_002162155.2 Triticum dicoccoides | reverse complement strand
ATCCTTGAGCGGGTCACGAAGCCCACCACTAAACCACACGTATTGTACTTCTTTGGCTTCTTTTATCTAGGTGGAGACAGAGAAAAATATCAGCAAGCCAGCAAGAGTCATGTATGAGTCAGCACTGCATTACTCACTTGCATAGGGACCACACCACAAAGGTCGGTAAACAAAAAGAAAATGGGTAAGAAAAAAGAAATTGAAGCAATTATTTCCACGTGGTTGCAAGATATGGAATTATCTTTAACTGCACTCCACACCCCCCCCCCCGCGACTCGAATCACTTCTTCCTCCACCGCCTCGCAGAAGGCACCACCCTCCACCACTCGACCAATCACGGAAAGCCTTCATTCTTTGTCACCATTTTACCATCGCGGTTACTCCCTCTAGTGCATGCTCACCCGAGGGGTGCAACCTCCAAAGAACAAGAATAGGAGGCAGCTCGTACGTACGATCTGGCAATTGTTTGTTCGTTGGGGGAGCTAGTTGTTGTTGTGACGTCGAGTCCGAGCTAACACATTCCTTTCTTTTCTTTTGTGAGTGTCAACAACACATTAATGTGGCAACACGGACGCGTACATGAACGTTTTCAGGCAGGTGTCGCACGACATGGATCCTCATTCTCCCAGACGCAATATTGTTAACCTCTTTTTCCTATCGTTCATTCACTGATCGGTCACTAATTAATCCATACTCAGTCCAGTCCACCAACTGCTTTATCCACCATAAACTGAAATATTAATATTTTGCGATTTCAGTTTTTCACCTCGTATCTGGTCCTAATTTCATCAAGGGGTTTTGTGTCGATGGTGCGCATGGC
>NW_021249664.1:0-809 GCF_002162155.2 Triticum dicoccoides | reverse complement strand
CAATGCCGTACCAAGGACTGAAATAATCAGATAACTCATCCAAGTGCCAATGTCGTTAAGATTCGAAAAACACTTGCAAGGATATGATTATGGTTGACTATCAGGCTACTGTCTCTGTTGCAACCATTTCTAGAGCTCAAGAAAGGATAAGTTCGAATATCCCCGAGTGTTACCAACCTAATATTGCTCAATCCATTTGACGATTACTTTTTGTAAGAATCAGGTTGGTGCTGAATTTCTCTACTCAGGATAGCTCCTCTATGGGCGTTCAGGGGTAAAGTACATAAGGATGTTCAGAACAAAAAGGTTCTGAAGCTTAGAACCTCTAGGGCAAAACAGACAGGTTCCTCTTGTCAGGAAAATGGATCAAAGTTTAGCTTGCCGAAACAAATCGAGCTGCTGGGTTTTCAAGGAGTTCTTCTGAATTCTCATGTTGTCGTGCCCAAGGCGGCGACCCTTCTGAAGAGTTGAACTGCAAAAAGAAGAAGGTAGCCAGGAGGCCTGCTCTAACCTTTCTCTACACTGGCCATTGCCTGAATTAAGCCTGAACAATGAAGAAGTTAGGCACCACACCGCAGATCAATAATCTCATGTTGCTGAAACAAGACATTAAAAGACATAGGATGCAGCTGCTGTACACAACGTGAAAACAGTGTGGTGTGCAGAAACTGGTACTCATACAGAGCTCCTGGATAAAATCTGAATTTTGTTCGTACGTTGAAAGCCCTTTACTGCTCAGGAAGAACCCACTACATTTTTGAGTTATACACCAAATGCATAGTCTAAAGGGATGCAGGACCATCAACTCA
>NW_021249663.1:0-387 GCF_002162155.2 Triticum dicoccoides | reverse complement strand
TCAAAAACGAAGAGCATGCCAAGTTGATGCGATGGCACAGTGAGAACCGAAAGAAAGATGGGAAGTTGAGAGCACCCGCTGACGGGTCGCAGTGGAGAAAAATCGAGAGAATGTACTGGGATGAGTTTGCAAAGGACCCAAGGAATGTATGGTTTGCTTTAAGCGCGGATGGCATTAATCCTTTCGGGGAGCAGAGCGGCAATCACAGCACCTGGCCCATGACTCTATGTATGTATAACCTTCCTCCTTGGATGTGCATGAAGCGGAAGTTCATTATGATGCCAGTTCTCATCCAAGGCCCTAAGAAACCCGGCAACGAAATTGATGTGTACCTAAGGCCATTAGTTGAAGAACTTTTACAGCTGTGGAATGAAAACGATGTTCGTA
>NW_021249662.1:0-1088 GCF_002162155.2 Triticum dicoccoides | reverse complement strand
GGGGGGGGGCTAAAAACAACATTTGAATGTAGATAGTACCAGACTTAATATCGATGTTTCAATTCGGTGTACATTTTAAGATTTGAACTGAGGACCTTGCGTATGGGTAATTATTTCGAATTCGTGCCATACTAGGTTTCGAAAAGTAGACATTGACTCGATTTGTTGTGCTATTTTGTAGGTCATATGTTTGACTCCATCCAAAAGTTTTCTCACTACCATGGTGTTCATCATATACATATGAATTTGTATTAAAAAAGTAGCATGGATACAGTGAAATGCGAAATCTACGTTAGAATTGGAGATCGCTATGTGACACACACTCTAATTCAAATAACTAATTATGTGACACACACTCTAATCCACGTTAGTGTGGATACTGTGGATACCATTTCGTTTTTTTTCAAATAACTCCTCATTAATTAATTTATAGTATCTCATTTCGAATGACTAATTATTTGCAAGGAAAACACGGGCATGGTAATACATACAGATTCATTTGCAACTGAAAGAAGATTCGTTTACATTCTCAAATCTCCTCTCAAATGTAGGCGCACCAGGCAGACCAGGGTCGTGTCGTGGTGGCCGCGTGTGTCGTACGGTGGCTTAGCACCCAGCCACCCACCCGGACGATGGTTCGGTGCCTTAAAGCACCTACCTTTGTATCTATGACTGTTGGGGAACGAAGTAATTTCAAAAATTTCCTACGCAGACGCAAGATCATGGTGATGCATAGCAACGAGATGGAAGAGTGTCTTCCATGTACCCTCGTAGAGCGTTAAGCGGAAGCGTTATGACAACACGGTTGATGTAGTCGTACATCTTCACGATCGACTGATCCTCAGTACCGAACATACGGCACCTCCGTGTTCAGCACACGTTCAGCTCAGTGACGTCCCACGAACTCACGATCCAGTAGATCTCGAGGGAGAGTTTCGTCAGCACGACGGCGTGGTGACGATGTTGATGAAGCTACCATCGTAGGGCTTCGCCTAAGCACCGCTACAGTATAACCGAGGTGCATTATGGTGGAGGGGGGCACCGCACACGGCTGGGAGAGATCAATGATCAACTTATGTGTCTCCAAG
>NW_021249661.1:0-1187 GCF_002162155.2 Triticum dicoccoides | reverse complement strand
AACAACGTCTACAAGAAGAAGGTTGTGTAGTAGAATTCACAAGGCTTATAGTGATGTGAATTATCGAGAGGGCCCAGAGATACCTCTCCGACAATCGGAGTGACAAATCCTAATCTTGATCTATGCCAACTCAACAAGCACCATTGGAGACACCTGTAGAGCACCTTTATAATCACCCATTTACGTTGTGACGTTTGGTAGCACACAAAGTGTTCCTCTGGTACTCGGGAGTTGCATAATCTCATAGTCATAGGAACATGTATAAGTCATGAAGAAAGCAATAGCAACAAACTAAACGATCATCGTGCTAAGCTAACGGATGGGTCAAGTCAATCACATCATTCTCTAATGATGTGATCCCGTTAATCAAATGACAACTCATGTCTATGGTTAGGAAACATAACCATCATTGATTCAACGAGCTAGTCAAGTAGAGGCATACTAGTGACACTTTGTTTGTCTATGTATTCACACATGTACTAAGTTTCGGGTTAATACAATTCTAGCATGAATAATAAACATTTATCATGATATAAGGAAATAAATAATAACTTTATTATTGCCTATAGGGCATATTTCCTTCAGTCTACCACTTGAACTAGAGTCAATAATCTAGTTCACATCTTTATGTGATTAGTTCACATCTCCATGTGACTAACACCCAAAGGGTTTACTAGAGTCAATATTCTAGTTCACATCGCTATGTAATTAACACCCAAAGAGCGATCATGTTTTGCTTGTGAGAGAAATTTAGTCAACGGGTCTGACACATTCAGAGCTGTATGTATTTTGCAAATTTTCTATGTCTGCAATGCTTTGCACGGAGCTACTCTAGCTAATTGCTCCTACTTTCAATATGTATCTAGATCGAGACTTAGAGTCATCTAGATCGATGTAAAAAGCTTGCATCGACGTAACTCTTTACAACGAACTCTTTTATCACCTCCATAACCGAGAAATATTTCCTTAGTCCTCTAAGGATAATTTTGACTGTTGTCCAGTGATCTACTCCTAGATCACTATTGTACTCCCTTGCCAGAATGATGCTAAGGTATACAATAGGACTGGTAAACAGCATAGCATATGAGGGAGTCCTGGATTAGGGGTTGTCCGGATAGCCGGACTATACCTTCGGCCAGACTCCTGGACTATGAAGATACAAGATTGAAGACTTCGTCCCATGTCCG
>NW_021249660.1:0-398 GCF_002162155.2 Triticum dicoccoides | reverse complement strand
TGGGAAGACAATGCGAGGTTCTTCCTGCCTTGATGCTTCTGGTTCGGCCACAGCTGGCTTCTTCTTCTTCTTGGCAGCCATTCTGGGGTCGATGCCTGGTCGCCCCAAAGCCTTGCGCTTTTCAGCTTCATTGTAGCCTTGAACACATTTGGCAGCAAGATTCTTCATGCGCTCATGAGAACCTTTTTCTTCTTCTTGTTTCTTATGGAACGCCTCCTTGAGCTCATGCATCATGACCTTGAAGTTTTGAATGTCTTCAACATTGAGCTTGGCCATGTGCTTCTTGAACTGAGCCTTTTCATAGTCAATTTTGTGCTTCAGCTCAACAATCTTCTGTGCAAGAGCCAGCTCAGGAGCAATGGCTTCGTGGAAGGAGACGCTAAGGCCAATTGGAAGCT
>NW_021249659.1:0-407 GCF_002162155.2 Triticum dicoccoides | reverse complement strand
CATGGACATAGCACTATGGTGGTATATGGTGGTGGTTGTGAGGACAAAAAGGGAGAAGATAGTCTCACATCAACTAGGCATATTAACGGGCTATAAAGAGATGCCCATTAATAGATATCAATGTGAGTGAGTAGTGATTGCCATGCAACGGATGCACTAGAGCTATAAATATATGAAAACTCAACAAAAGAAATTAAGTGGGTGTGCATCCAACTTGCTTGCTCACGAAGACCTAGGGCATTTTGAGGAAGCCCATCATTGGAGTATACAAGCCAAGTTGTATAATGGAAAATTCCGACTTAGTATATGTAAGTGACAACATAGGAGACTCTCTATCATGAGGATCATGGTGCTACTTTGAAGCACAAGTGTGGAAAAAGAGATAGTAGCATTGTCCCTTCTCTCTT
>NW_021249658.1:0-508 GCF_002162155.2 Triticum dicoccoides | reverse complement strand
AGCAAAATCATGTTTATTATTTAATTCATCGAGCAAATCCCTTTGAGCCTTAAGTACTTGTTCTGCTTGAGTGGTAACCATAGAAGCATATTTGCTAATGCGTTTAAGTTCACCTTTAACTCTAGCCATATAATTAGCGTCCAATCATGTAAGCATTACTCTTTAATTCTCTACCAACATAAGCATTAAAACTTTCTTGTCTAGCCATAAAGTCATCAAATTCATCCAAACATTGGCTAGGAAACTTAGTAGACGGGATTTCAACTTTATTGTATCTATAGAGAGAAATTATCTTTACTACATGTGTCGGGTTATCAAGACCATGTGTTTCTTCAATAGGTGGTAGGTTAAGACCATGTATTTCTTCAACAGGAGGTAAATTCTTAACATCTTCAGCTTTAATACCCTTTTCTTTCATTGATTTCTTTGCCTCTTTCATATCTTCAGGACTGAGAAATAGAACTCCCCACTTCTTCAGAGTTTGTTTAGGAATAGGCTCAGGAGTTGG
>NW_021249657.1:0-1306 GCF_002162155.2 Triticum dicoccoides | reverse complement strand
TGCGTGGCTCAGAGGATGGATCTGCGAGAGCAGCAGACATGCACACCGCTAACCAAGCAACTGTGCCATCGTGACGTTGCTTAGGCTGAAAAATGCCACTCCGACTGCGCGTATGTGGACGTAGAGCAGCAGCAGGAGCCGGCGGAGGCGAAGGTGACGGAGACGTGACGGTCGCCGGAGATGCAGGAATCACCTCAGGCGAGCTCGGGACAGACGACTCCGGGCTGCATGGCGAAGACTGGCCCGACGACAGGGGCTCAGAGGCCATGGGCGAACCGAGGGTGGGCAAGGCCAGCTCCGGTGACACCGGCCCAGACGGCCTTGGCGAGGCGAGAGCAGGCGAGGCCGGCCCTGGTGAGAAGGGCCCAGACACCCTGGGCGAGGCAGGGGCGGGCGAGGCCAGGCCTGGTGATGACTGCCCCGACGCCCTGGGCGAGACGGGGACCGAGGAGGCCGGCCCAGTCAGCGGGGTTGCAGGGCGCGACGATGGCGAAGGCAGCCCAGAAGCCAGAGGCGACCGGGCCAGGACGTCGATCGGCCGTGCATGAGCACGGAAACCGAGGCCATGAAGGGGCGCCATGTGCTCCTCATGCACAACAGAAGGTGCCGAGGATGAAGGCGATGGCGACGAAGAGGAAGATGGCGCTTCCAGAATCTCCAAACGAGCCCCACGACCAGTGCCTGCACCATGGTTAGGCAACAATAGAGGAGAATATGCAACATCATCAAATTGGTCAGAAGCAACAGAGGATGAATGCATGACAGGTGGCTCGGTAGTGGACACAGGGAGTTTGGCAAAGGGAAAAACATGCTCATCAAACACAACATCCCGAGAGATGTAGACACGATTAGTGGGAACATGAAGACATTTGTATCCTTTATGAAGAGAGCTATAACCAAGAAAAACACACTTCTTGGAACGAAACTCGAGCTTACGCTTGTTATATGGACGGAGATGGGGCCAACAAGCACACCCAAACACCTTGAGAAAGGTGTAGTCCGGTTGTTCATTAAGGAGAACTTCAATGGGAGTCTTCATATTCAAAACACGAGTGGGAGTACGATTGATGAGAAAACATGCAGTGGTGAAAGCATCACTCCAAAAACGAAACGGAACAGATGCATGGGCCAAAAGAGTCAGACCAGCTTCAACAATGTGACGATGCTTACGTTCTACTGAACCATTCTGCTGATGTGTATGTGGACATGCTAAACGGTGAGTGATCCCAAGCGACTGAAAGAAGGAGTTGAGGTTGCGATACTCGCCACCCCAGTCCGACTGAACATGAACAATTTTGTGCTTGAG
>NW_021249656.1:0-398 GCF_002162155.2 Triticum dicoccoides | reverse complement strand
TCCCACTCACTTTCTTGTAAATACAGGCTTCTCCGAAGGTCTGTATAACACCATATGCTTTGACCACACTATCAAAACATTGATTCCAACTCCGAGAGGCTTGCACCAGTCCATAAATGGATCGCTAGAGTTTGCACACTTTGTTAGCTCCCTTTGGATCGAAAAAACCTTCTGGTTGCATCATATACAACTCTTCTTCCAGAAATCCATTCAGGAATGCAATTTTGACATCCATTTGCCAAATTTCATAATCATAAAATGCAGCAATTGCTAACATGATTCGGACAGACTTAAGCATCGCTACGGGTAGAAAGTCTCATCGTAGTCAATCCCTTGAACTTGTCGAAAACCTTTTGCAACAAGTCGAGATTTATAGACAGTAACATTACCATCAGCGT
>NW_021249655.1:0-716 GCF_002162155.2 Triticum dicoccoides | reverse complement strand
TTACAAAGGCATTTCATTTTTTTAAACTTATTACAACTCCAGACTTTTTGTGCATTCAGTATGCATCATTCAAAGCGACGCCATCAACTTTCAACCATTTCTGCCTTCATTTGATATTTTTCATGCATTTAATGATTTGTTTTGAGCTAAATGACACTAATTAAATTTTGTGCAGGCAGCGCACCACCTTTAGTACCGGTTGGTGGCTCCAACCAGTACTAAAGGGTAAGTTGTTTTTTAGTCCCACCTCGCCAAGAGAGAGGGAGTAGGAGCGGTTTATAAGCCCTGGGTGCAGAGACGATGATGAAGAGGCTCAATGCTCACGTTGCTTAGCTTCAAGCCTTTAGGAATATGGTAGATTGCACGGAGCTACGCGCAGTGTACTTTACACTATTCCAAAAGGCTTGAAGCAAATTAACGAGCACTGCATCTCTTTTTTATTTTTAATAACTTATTACAACTCCGGACTTCTTCTGTTATGGCAAAAGGAAGGAGGAGAAGAAGAAGAGGAAGAAGAAGAAGAGGAAGAGGAAGAAGAGGAAGAAGAAGAAGAAGAAGAAAAAGAAGAAGAAGAAGGAGGAGAAGAAGGAGGAGAAGAAGAAGAAGAAGAGGAAGAAGAAGAAGAAGAAGAAGAAGAGGAGGAGGAAGAAGGAGAAGAGGAAGAAGAAGGAGAAGAAGAAGAAGAGGAGGAAGAAGAAGGAGGAGGAAGAAGAAGG
>NW_021249654.1:0-2202 GCF_002162155.2 Triticum dicoccoides | reverse complement strand
TCTTTAAAGACGGGAAAAGGCATCCTTCCTGATGGTGACGGCACAGAGGAACTCTCAATGAAAGCACCAATGTCGGTGTCAAAACCGGCGGATGTCGGGTAGGGGGTCCTGAATTGTGCGTCTAGGCGGATGGTAACAGGAGACAAGGGACACGATGTTTTACCCAGGTTCGGGCCCTCTTGATGGAGGTAAAACCCTACGTCCTGCTTGATTGATATTGATGATGCGGGTATTACAAGAGTGGATCTACCACGAGATCAAGGAGGCTAAACCCTAGAAGCTAGCCTATGGTATGATTGTTGTTCGTCCTATGGACTAAAGCCATCCGGTTTATATAGACACCGGAGAGGGCTAGGGTTACACAGAGTCGGTTACAATGGTAGGAGATCTACATATCCGTATCGCCAAGCTTGCCTTCCACGCCAAGGAAAGTCCCATCCGGACATGGGACGAAGTCTTCAATCTTGTATCTTCATAGTCTTGGAGTCCGGCCGATGATGATAGTTCGGCTATCCGGACACCCCCTAGTCCAGGACTCCCTCACCCTTCGTTTGGTTCCATCCTGCGCCACATTGGTCAGCCCGTGACGCATTTAGGAAGGCCCATGGATGACTAGTCGTACAAGACAAAGATAGCAGAATTGTGAAGGACTCTATGTCCACTAACAAAGCCGGCTAGGATCTGTAACCCTAGGTTCTCGAACTAAGGTAACCCCTTTATCTCTGATATTACTATTCATCCAACCTAACTTTAAGGGGCATCCTACAAAATGCTCTGCAAGAATCATACTCGTCGATTAGGAAGAGAGGTGTGAGACAATGCGTGAGAGACATGCCTAAAGATAATGTGCATACATGAGACATGTAGGCAGGTCCATGTCTATAGAAAGGGTCGATGGGGATTGTACGTGTGTATGCTTGCGAGAGGAAGAGTGCTTGTGATAAAGGTTAGTGAAAACAGTTGTAAATGGTTACGGGAGGGAGGGAGGGTTATATCTAGAGCATGTGTGTGAGAAAGACACCTCGGGAGAGAGTGTGTGAGCATGTGTGAGAGACCACCGATGGAGAGTAAAAATACATGTAAAAGGCTGCTATACACATTGATTAAAGATATAAATTGTATCCAAATATTAGGATGGGATCATGATATTTGTAATCCGCATAAGGAACGGTCATTGATCCATTAGACATCTAGATTTTATCGAATTTGAGCATGTCTATGTTATTATTCGACACAATTGATCCACATAGTTAGTATTTTGAACTCCAGACAATGCATTGCTTTAGCAATCGAATATAAACGTGAGTATAGTTCATGTTGTGTGTGTAAAGCACATTATACATACGAAAGTTACACAATGAACATTATAAATAGCTACCTATGAACTAGCATACATTTGAATTCAACTTAAGGTGGTTTTAAAAAAATCGAATTCAACATGAAGTCCATTCAATTATTTGAATTTGATATCATGGCATTTGTAAATCATACCTAAATTATGGGGGCACCAATCTTTGCTCTGATTTTGTACATAATAGCATATGTAGTCGTGTACAAAATAGATTCAAATTTAGCTCCTCCATTCCAAAATAATCGTAGTTATAGGATTTTCAAGTGTCAAAATTTCAAAAAGAAGCGAATAATTTAATGAGGTTTTCAAACATACAAGGTCAAATATAAGGTTGTCTATTTAGGTCAATCCTCATAGTTCAAGAGTACTCTAAATGTGAATGCTTGTGTTTCAAAATTTTGAACGAAGCGCCAAAAGAGCCTCTACTCGCCCGAAACCGCGTGAGACCAATGTTTGGTAGTACAAGGAAATTACTTTTCTAATAACTCTGACCCGTAAAACCTACCGGCCCGACGTCCAAAGGTCTAAACCGGGGTAGGTTTGTAGCTTCATCTAGACACCATGCAACCGCCTCCGAAAAACATTCATACACAATGGCCGCCTAAGCACAGATGCGTGCGGCCGAAATCGCTCCCGCCCACTATTTGGGACACCTGGGATTACCATCCTACCCCCGACCCGCAGTAGTTCCAAAATTTAAGAGGGGGGCGAAGTTTGTACTTTCCCCAAATTTCAAACAAGCGCGTCCCATCTTCTGTTCAAAAAAGCCAAAAACAAGCGCGTCCCAGACCGAAACATGGTTCCCCCCTCCCCCTGCCCACCCGTCCGATTCCCCATTCATACTCCGTGGG
>NW_021249653.1:0-646 GCF_002162155.2 Triticum dicoccoides | reverse complement strand
CACACACACACACACACACACACACACACACACACAGGCCGACGAAACCCGTTGCACCATACCGTACACCATCAGCGGCCAGAAGGTGGACGCGGGAATAACGATAGTGAAGCCGAGGGAACGCTCATTCCACAGGTGGCCGATGCCCCATGGCGTCTTCAAGGTTTTCGTGGCCAGTGTCAAAGCGGGCCACGAGAATTTGGTTCCTCCGGTACCACTATGGGAGTATGACGATGAGACTCCGCCGCGGCTTGGTGATTGTAAGAGTTGCGTCTTGTTGTGGCCGAAGGGTCTCCTTTGTCTGGAGGCGGCCGGGAGCAGGCCAACGATAACACCTCATCAAGGAATTAACACCACCCCACCTACCCAATTAGTGGCACCTGTCGTCCCGAGTGATAGCGGACGACGTGAGGAAGAGGCTCCACTAGTTGTTGATGACGTCGTCGGCATCGAAGACGCAATGAATGATGTCATGGACGAGGATGATGACCCTCTACGGTTTCTCAATACTGGCGGCTATGACGAAGGAGAATTGATGGCTCAACACTACGACTCAGGATTTGAGCATGATGAGTTGATGCCTAAATTATTGGATCAGGAACGTTTTAAGGTTGATTGCGAGAAGTCTCTCTTCATGCAATCCTCG
>NW_021249652.1:0-1830 GCF_002162155.2 Triticum dicoccoides | reverse complement strand
CCGACGATCAAGGGAAGCGCGGCCCGACCAGGCCCGCACACCGAACATGGGAGGGGGAAGGCACCAGATCGCGCGCACCGACCGCCGCGGAAGCCGCCGCCAGCCGCCAACGACCACCGGGATTCCGCCGCCCGCGCGGCCAGGACGCCAGATCCAAAGGAGCTGCTGCTCCAGATCCGGGACTCCCCACACAGGGACAGGGCAACCGAGACCCCACCGCCGCCATCCTTGGCGCCCCAGGCTTGCCCGGCGGCTGCCTTAGGCGGCAGCGAGGAGGTGGGCCGAGGTGGGGAGGGGGCCGCGGCGGCGCAGCTATGGTTCCCCCACCGCCGCCGGGGAAGGCGACGCGGGGGTCGCGGGAAGGGTTGGGGTCACGAGAGAGGTTAGTGTCTGGTCTCGAGAGGGGTTAATTGAGTATATATATGCCTCATGACATTAACTTAGATATAACAAATACTCAAGCTTCTTAAATTAACCAAAATCACATCAACATTAAATGCAACAAGTGAATTTTCATTTTACTATGTTTTCATTGGCATTTCCTCATGGACCAGAGGCACTGCTTGCCGTGATGTAGACAGAGTGTTGGAGTTGAAATGAGGCATGTTCTCCAGTGGTGCTTGCCATACTATTGTCGAGATTACTCATCATAGATGTATCTGTGCTACCATCATCGGAGGCCACTGAACGTCCCTCTTCCCGCGGCGGCCACACAAATCTTGGCTTCTGAGGAGGCACCTGTGGTGGTAGTGCAGACTTGGTGATGACACGCACCACATCGGGCATGGTTGGTCGGTCCGATGGATTCGGGTTGCTGCAGGCCAAGCCCAGGAGGAGCAGGCGTTCCACATCACCAGTATTTTTTAGATGCTCCTCGTCCTCTGGAGTAGAACCATTGGTCAGCATGGCATCCACACACTCCAGTAGCCTCCCCTCACGGTGAAGACGCCACACCCTATCGGTGATATGCATGTCATCATCATCCACCACCTCGTGGTCAGCCAATGCCCGCAGCCCAGTGACGACCTCAAGGATAAGCACCCCAAGCGCGTAGATGTCAGTTTGCCGTGTCGCCTTGCGACAAACCGGGTACTCTGGCGCGATGTAGCCCCAAGTGCCACCCACACCGGTGACAGAGTTCCTATCGACGGCGACAGTGCATGCCAGGCCAAAGTCGCCGAGGCGGGCCTGGAAGCTCGAGTCCAACATGATGTTGCTCGCCTTGATGTCGCGATGGAGCACCATGGGCTCATACTCGTGGTGGACATAGTGCAAGCCGGTGGCTATGCCTCTGATGATCTCGTAGCGGGTTGCCCATTGCCGGATGGCGCCATCTGTGTTTCGCTGCCTGGTGCTATTGCCGCCTCTTTGGAAGAGATGTTGGTCTAAGCTGCCATTGGTCATGAACTCAAACACAAGCAGTGGCACTCCTTTGTTGTATGACCACCCTGATATTTGTTTGTGCAGAGACATGAAAATTAGTGTTTATGTATTTCTACAGGTGCATAGCTAGAATTTAGAATGGATCTCTAAGCAATGGATCCCAGTTGCTAAGCCAGTAGAATTTGACCTCTAACCACAATTGATTATCCTCAACTCCATATAGGACCCTACAGGCAATATATGACATCCAATGCAATAATACACCCTTCAATCCAAATTACTTATCACAGCGTTAGTACAACGTTATACTAAAGTTATACTCAAGCTGGGACAAGTACTAACGCTGCGACAAGTAATTTGGATTGGGGGTAGTACATGACTTCTTCGTATAGGACCCTATATGAAATTTTCTGAAATTTTTTAGGTGATGTACAACGTGCATGTATC
>NW_021249651.1:0-949 GCF_002162155.2 Triticum dicoccoides | reverse complement strand
GACTGAAGATGACACTGAAACTGAATTTTCTGAACTTTGAACAGTAACAGTGCCCACAAGGTGTTCGACCAAATGAAATTGGCCTCTGGTGATTTTTCCTTGAGCTGATTTTTGGTGGAGTGGCTTCTCCTTGCTCAAGTAGGCTGCATGATTTTTGGTGGAATTTTTGGAGCAGTGTGGATATGAATTTCACCAAATTTGGCAAATCTGGTCCAAACTTGCAGAGACTGTATTTTGAAAAATTTGAAAAGAGGAGGAGTGGATCAAGATGGTTCTGGGTTGTGGGTTCAAAGGACAATCCAGGAGAATTGGTTTGAGGTCAAAACTCAAATGAAAAAGTGTACTTGCTTTGAAAATCCCTCAGGCTCCAAATAATTTTCAGAATTGAATTGAGGGGGAAAATAATTAGAATAAAATCCAAAACCAGTTTGGATTAGTTGGGACAGAGAATTTAGGTTGATCACAAGGGGGAGGGGAGGTTTTGGAGGAATTTTATCTCATGGGCAAAAATACAAAGCCAAGGGTGGCTTCAAAGATAAGAAAATCCCAAATTTTCATAGAGCTTCTCTTAAAAATAAAAACAAATTAAAACTCCCAAAAAAAATTACATCTTTAGAGGGAACTAACAGAGAAAAAGTTTGCAAAAGATCAACCACCAAAGTTTGAAAGAAAAAAAAACCCTGCCAAGGCAAAAAGGAGGTTTTTAAGAGGAAGGTTTTTCTGAAAAAGAAAGATTTAAAAAAAGATATGGGGGTGATCGGGAGGAGGAACCGCATCGATCTGCAGTGGTTGGGGGCGCCGGGGATCGCCGTTGGAAATGGCCCGTGTCTCTGTCGAGGCGCGCACGGGGGGGAAGAAGATGAACCCGATAGGTGGGGACCACCTGTCGGTGAGCTAACCCAAGCCACTAGTGGCGCAACCCGACCGATACGTTTTTCTCTGGTGGAAG
>NW_021249650.1:0-388 GCF_002162155.2 Triticum dicoccoides | reverse complement strand
TTAAGTTGGCCTCATGGGCAATTAGCATCTGTATAAGCACAACTATAGCCAAGCATATCTGATTCCGCGCCTGAAAAATGGAGCTTACCACAAGCAGGATTGGGAGATCCAACATGACCAATTGATATATCACCAACATCCATTAAAGTAATGACACAAGATGTTTCCGTCATTCCGTAGCCTTCAAGAATATCACCACCAAAGCATCTATAAAAGAAAGTGTTATGATTAATAAAGCCAGGTTCTTCATCATGCCACACTAAGGGAGGGCAAATGAAGTTAGCTTACATTCTGAGGAATTCCATTACATCTGGCGACAATGGAGAAGCACCTGAAGACATAACCCTTACTCGTCCACCCAGCCTAGCTTTTATTTTGTTAAATACCA
>NW_021249649.1:0-1136 GCF_002162155.2 Triticum dicoccoides | reverse complement strand
ACCACCATGCTCAGCACCACGCCAGGATCCCAAAACCCTAGTCTATCGCTCCTGTGGCGCACCGTAGCCACCGCCCGCGCCTCACCCGAACTCCGGCCGCCGCCGTCGTCATGATTGCCGTCGCCTCCGGCCACCTTAGCTTCTCCCGTCCGCCCTGTTAGATGCGCGCGAGTCTGGGCATCCCGTAGAGCCCCTCCGCCGCTCTTTTGGTCATCGGAGGGCGAATCCCGGCGCTCTCCGCCGTCCCTGGCCTCGCCGGCGACGAGCCGCGGGTCAACTCCGGCGAGTTGACCCGGGTTTGACCCCCCTCTCTCTCACTGACATGCGGGCCCCGCCCGGCTAATCAAGTTAGGTTAGTATTAACTAAGTTAGATTAGTTAGTTAGACACTGACACTCGGGACCCACCGGTCAGGGGTTGACCGGGCTGTGCCACGTTGACCTGCTGACGTCATCGTGACGTCAGTATGACGCAGTAATATTTTCTGGATTTTTTTATATAATTCAGGAAATTTCAGAAAATGCCTAAAACTTCTAAAAATCATAGAAAATTAACCGTAACTCCAAATTAAATAAATTATATATGAAAAATTATCAGAAAAATTCAAGGAATCCATCTGTACCATTTTCATGCATGTTAGAACAACTTATAGCTGCTGTCTAGCACAAATCAATTACATGGCATTTGAATAATCACATATGGAGTTTGAATTTGAATCTTGGATTCAAACCAACTTCATTTAATCTGGTTTTAGTTGCATTAGCCCAAAACACATTCATTTTGCCATGTCATGATCATGCATCATATTGTGCATTGCATTGATTGTGTTCCCTTCTGTGTTGCCGGTATTTGTCCCCTCTCGATAGACGTGATACCGATGATGTGATCGTTGACACTGATGAAGACACAATGTTATCTTCAGAAGTGCCAGGCAAGCAAAACCCCCTTGTTCATTCCGATACAATCCTACTCTCTCGCCCCTGCTCTCTTTTACTGCATTAGGACAACATCGATTCATCTGTTACTTGCTGCGGTAGCTGAACCCCTTTATCCTCTGCATGACCTGTCATTCCACAGTAAATAGATGAAACCCACTAGCATGAGTAGGAGTTGTTTGAGCCCTGATGTGCCTACTCA
>NW_021249648.1:0-403 GCF_002162155.2 Triticum dicoccoides | reverse complement strand
GGGGCCGATCACACTCTTCTGTGACAACATTGGAGCTATTGCACTTGCCAAGGAGCCCAGGTTTCACAAGAAGACCAGGCACATCAAGCGTCGCTTCAACTCCATACGTGAAAATGTTCAAGATGGAGACATAGATATTTGTAAAGTACATACGAATCTGAATGTAGCAGATCCGTTGACTAAACCTCTCCCTAGAGCAAAACATGATCAACACCAGAACGCTATGGGTGTTCGATTCATCACAATGTAACTAGAATATTGACTCTAGTGCAAGTGGGAGACTGTTGGAAATATGCCCTAGAGGCAATAATAAAATGGTTATTATTATATTTTTTTGTTCATGGTAATTGTCTATTATTCATGCTATAACTGTGTTATCTGGAAATCGTAATACACGTGTGAA
>NW_021249647.1:0-1826 GCF_002162155.2 Triticum dicoccoides | reverse complement strand
CTTGTTGCAAAAGGTTTTCGACAAGTTCAAGGGATTGACTACGATGAGACCTTCTCACCCGTAGCGATGCTTAAGTCTGTCCGAATCATGTTAGCGATTGCCGCATTTCATGATTATGAAATTTGGCAGATGGATGTCAAAACTGCATTCCCAAATGGATTTCTGGAAGAAGAGTTGTATATGATGCAACCGGAAGGTTTTGTCGATCCAAAGGGAGCTAACAAAGTGTGCAAGCTCCAGCGATCCATTTATGGACTGGTGCAAGCCTCTCGGAGTTGGAATAAACACTTTGATAGTGTGATCAAAGCATTTGGTTTTGTACAGACTTTTGGAGAAGCCTGTATTTATAAGAAAGTGAGTGGGAGCTCTGTAGCATTTCTGATATTATATGTGGATGACATATTACTAATTGGAAATGATATAGAATTTCTGGATAGCATAAAGGGATACTTGAATAAAAGTTTTTCTATGAAAGACCTCGGTGAAGCTGCTTACATATTGGGCATCAAGATCTATAGAGATAGATCAAGATGTTTAATTGGACTTTCACAAAGCACATACCTTGACAAAGTTTTGAAAAGGTTCAAAATGGATCAAGCAAAGAAAGGGTTCTTGCCTGTGTTACAAGGTGTGAAGTTGAGTAAGACTCAATGCCCGACCACTTCAGAAGATAGAGAGAAGATGAAAGATGTTCCCTATGCTTCAGCCATAGGCTCTATCATGTATGCAATGCTGTGTACCAGACCTGATGTGTGCCTTGCTATAAGTCTAGCAGGGAGGTACCAAAGTAATCCAGGAGTGGATCACTGGACATCGGTCAAGAACATCCTGAAATACCTGAAAAGGACTAAGGATATGTTTCTCGTTTATGGAGGTGACAAAGAGCTCATCGTAAATGGTTACGTTGACGCAAGCTTTGATACTGATCCGGACGATTCTAAATCGCAAACCGGATACGTGTTTATATTAAACGGTGGAGCTGTCAGTTGGTGTAGTTCTAAACAAAGCGTCATGGAGGGATCTATGTGTAAAGCGGAGTACATAGCTGCTTCGGAAGCAGCAAATGAAGGAGTCTGGATGAAGGAGTTCATATCTGATCTAGGTGTCATACCTAGTGCATCGGGTCCAATGAAAATCTTTTGTGACAATACTGGTGAAATTGCCTTGGCAAAGGAATCCAGATTTCACAAGAGAACCAAGCACATCAAGAGACGCTTCAATTCCATCCGAGATTTAGTACAAGTGGGAGACATAGAAATTTGCAAGATACATACGGATCTGAATGTTGCAGACCCGTTGACTAAGCCTCTTCCACGAGCAAAACATGATCAGCACCAAGGCTCCATGGTTGTTAGAATCATTACTGTGTAATCTAGATTATTGACTCTAGTGCAAGTGAGAGACTGAAGGAAATATGCCCTAGAGGCAATAATAAAGTTATTATTTATTTCCTTATTTCATGATAAATGTTTATTATTAATGCTAGAATTGTATTAACCGGAAACATAATACATGTGTGAATACATAGACAAACAGAGTGTCACTAGTATGCCTCTACTTGACTAGCTCGTTGATCAAAGATGGTTCGGTTTCCTAACCATATACATGAGTTGTCATTTGATTAACGGGATCACATCATTAGGAGAATGATGTGATTGACCTGACCCATTCCGTTAGCTTAGCACTTGATCGTTTATTTTGTTGCTATTGCTTTCTTCATGACTTATACATGTTCCTATGACTATGAGATTATGCAACTCCCGTTTATCGGAGGAACACTTTGTGTGCCACCAAACGTCACAACGTAACTGGGTGATTGTAAAGGT
>NW_021249646.1:0-432 GCF_002162155.2 Triticum dicoccoides | reverse complement strand
GAGAGAATTGGACAACAAGCGGCTGACACCAGGGACCCAGCAGCTCGCCCAATTATTTTTGTTTTGGGTTAATTTGATAAATGCCTCCGAGAAATGCCACTGCAATTTTCAAACTTTGAAAAATGCCATTCCATGCCATTTCTAGTGGCATTTTTTGAAGTCTCGAGTGGCGTTTTTCAAAGTTTGCAAACTGCAGTGGCATTTTTCAAAGTTTGCAAAAATTGCAGTGGCATTTTTCAAAGTTTGGAAATCGCAGTGGCGTTTTTACGAACCGCCATAATTGGAGTGGCATTTATCTAATATGTTTTTGAGACAGAAGCAGGGTGTCAACTGGGCTGTGCGGGACACTCTGGCCTGTCTAGACAACCTTTTCTTTTATGTTTACCACAGACCAGCCCAGTAGTTTTTTTTTCTTTTCAAAAATGGCTAGCC
>NW_021249645.1:0-1829 GCF_002162155.2 Triticum dicoccoides | reverse complement strand
AAAATCTAACAGAGTCCGGATATCAAAAAAAAAAAAGGAAAAAGATATTCCAGAGTCCATGGAGCCTTATTCCTCTGGAGTCCTACATGTGCACGTATATGTAGTCACCCACAAATGTCATCCGAACAATATAGGAAAAATAAATCTCAAGGAACCTGTCTTCTTCCATCAGGCAGCGATTAACACATCCAACTCTACCACACGGCCGGCCGGCCGGCCGGCGGGAAATAAACTAGGCACATGCAAAATATCAATTGATTTTCATGTTGAGTAACGAAACAGTAGGATGTGTACGCGCCTGTTGTTCGGGGTCTCGTATCTGCTGGCGGCCATCAAGCATGAAGTTATTTCCGGTAGCAAGAAGCAGAACTACGGTGGGTGTAGCATGAACAGATGATGATTGTGCACACCATGATGAGTTTGAGCTGTGATATATAAACTGCACAAGAATATGCATGGCAATATAGAGGGCTTCATGTGCATCGCTGTTGACGCCGACTTAATCCATCTTGAAAAGGTCTCTTCTTCTACCCCGTGGATTTATCCAGTGTTGCCTATATGCATGTTCTCCATGCAAATGTGTATGAATTATTATTCATATGTATGAATTGATTTCCACAACCATAATTTACTAATGAAGGATGTATCCGCTCCTGTCGTCTCTCTTTCTTCTGTACAACACCTGACACTTTTGATCCTTCCTATCACCATCCTTTTTTCGAGGGCTTCCAACCTTGCTACAAAGCTCCAACGCACCTAATTTCTAAGACAAGTTGCATCCATCCATCCATCGCACCTGATCTACTCATGATGAAGTGCTCCAATAGATTTCTGTCGAGTCCAACATGCATCATTTGCTACCGAGCTTGGTGACGATCAGATTGGTCAATGTAGTTGGTGTTCATGATGATGGCCAAGTTGATACTCAAGATGGTTGCAGCGTCCTCGGTCTAGCCCGTATGAACTATATCGATGCGCAACGACAGAAGATTAATCCTTTGAGCTGTTCTTATGGTGGCTGTTCCATCAATGCTTCACATGGCTGCATCAATAAGTTTTGACTATGTAGCTGAAGCTGTAGCCTTCACATTTCATCATTTTTTAAACAATAGTATATGTTCAGTTTATACATCTTTGACTTCAGGGAAACATAAAATGCCAAATCTTTTAAATACCACCAGTAATAGCTTTAGAGTAATAGTGGTCATAATAAACATGTTGTTTTTTGGTGATCTGATTAAGAAGCGGTGTTGCCTGAAAGATTCACTAGAGCGTTTCAAAACCATGTATGCCAGTCTACATCTACTTCCTGTTATCTACTGTAATGGAGCCTCAAAAGCCTAGTATGGTGAGAAGCAGGCAACACCTAATGTATTATTGTTTGAGAAAAGTAGAACAACAAAATTTCCAGTGTTATTTTCATTTGTACGTGTAACGGAACTACCTCAGATAAATATACGATTTGTCATGTTCATAATAAGGTTTTCTAAAGTACCATGTATTATTTTGCCTACTAAAGGTAATGATCCGTACATCTGTTAGGCTGAAGTCGAGTACAACAAAAATATTCTATTCACTATTCTTTTGCTTCATAAGAACCAACAATTGTTGTTAACAAAAAGTAAATCTCAGACAATTAGTTTGGTTTGTTTGCACAAAATAAAACACTACTATATTGTTTACCTTTATGTAAATAGACCTATTAAGTTGGAAAAATATTCACCCAGATTTTATTTAGTCAAAACTTGATGAGTGCCTGGGACTAGCATTATCCTGGAATTTGATGAGTGGAAGCAGAAGGAGCCGTGGGGCACACCTTTCTGGAGCAC
>NW_021249644.1:0-390 GCF_002162155.2 Triticum dicoccoides | reverse complement strand
CGTCAGAATTGGCCAAAACTGTGAGTGTTGACGACAGACACGCATACGCACTACGGGGATTGTCAATCGTGGAAATCGCTCTGGGACGCCCAAACGGTGAGTAATAGTGCACGAAACGAACGAGAATTGGCCAAAATTGCGAGTGTTTATGACCGACACGAAAATGCACCCCGGAGTTCGTCAATCGTGGAAATCACTCCGGGACCCCAAAACTAAGTAATAATCCAAGAAATGGGCCATAATCGGCCCAAAGTGCGCTTGTTGATGATCAACACATAAGCGCACCATGGGGTCAAACAACCGTGGAAATCACTTCGGGGCCCCAAAATGGTGAGTAATAGTCCATGAAATGGGCCAGAATCTGCCAAAACTGTGAGTGTTGATGACCGA
>NW_021249643.1:0-672 GCF_002162155.2 Triticum dicoccoides | reverse complement strand
GCGCCGCTTGATGAGGAACCCAGCCCCGGGTCCCGTCGTCGACCCTGATCTCGTTTGGTGGCGTTCGCGTGGGCCAGTTTCGGTGCAGAGGGACCCGACCCCGCCGGAGGTAGTACGTCGCCGTGTCAGGGAGGAGGACGAGCACGTCCATCGCTACATGGTTGCGTTAGAGGGCGGTAGGTTCTCCAATACCTGGCAGTTTCTTCGGGGATCTCACTTCAGCTATGATCCTGTGGGGGTTCCTTCTCTTTGGGTGTCCACCACCCGCGCCGGAGGAACCGCGAGTGTCCTAGATTCTTCTGTAGTATTCGATCTTTATTAGCTAATAGCCAGTGATGTACTATTCAATATTATATATTATTCGAGACGATGTATTCGAGATTATATCTATTATTCTAGACGATGTATTTGAGATTATATCTATTATTCGAGATGATGTAATTTGAATACTAAATTGTTTTATATTTCTTTTGGATTAGTTAAATAAAAGCTATGGCAGACAATACCGACAGAGAGGGAGAACAGACCATGTTCGATATGATACGCAGGCCAGATGATAATCAGAATGAAGAAGATTATGACGGCTCCGAATTTCTAAACAACACCGGAGAGGGTGATATGATATTCGATCGCGACGACGAAATTGATGAAGTCATGAACTACGATTATGAC
>NW_021249642.1:0-925 GCF_002162155.2 Triticum dicoccoides | reverse complement strand
ACGAGGCTTCGTCGTTTTTGTCGATCCGCCGTTCGGCATTTGTTTCTTTTCTTTTTCTCTCTTTCATTTCTTTTGGGCGTGTTTGTGCTGCTTCTGCCCCAGCCCCTATCGTTGGTTGTATTGGATGGTTGCTTTGTAATACAAAGCGGGGAGAAACCCTTTTTCGTCAAAAGCATCTCAAATACTAAAATATATGTACATATTCTAAATTTTTTTAGAGTGTCACCAAATTCATGTGGTTTAAAGTGCCCCATCTCACTCTAAACAACTCAATCAAAAGCCCATTGGAAAACAAACCTCCTAGTGTTAAAAAATATATAATCAATTGTCTTTGTAAGATAAGCACAAACAACCTCTAACATTGACCACTACGAGAAATATATTAATCCATGACGTATTTTTAGTGATGTTCTCAACACTGTCATAAATTGGCCTAAATTTCCGAAGGTTCTTAGATTTCCATATCAGACATATCAAATGTGGACTCAGGGGGCCCATTTGTGTAATGATTTTTATGAGAAAATTGTCGCGGATTACCACCAGACAGGCCATGGCATGATAAAGCAACTAAGGCCAGCCCAATAAAGATTTTTTTGCCCTTTTTCTATTTCTCTCTTTCAGCAAAAACTATAAACCAACATAGTCTTGTAAATAATCTTATCTTTCCAAAACTATAAAAAGTTTTGTTTAAACTCACAAAATCTGAAAATGTCTGTTATAATTTACAGACTTTGCCAGATCTGAAGAAATTTGACTTAAATCAAGGGAGAGCACACAGTTAAGCCTCTTTTCACACTTTTAGTGCCATTTGCACACACGAGTGAGCAGGGACAAGAAAACACGGATCTCTCTAGGCCTGATAAATGTTGATGCTGGAGTGTCAAGGGTCGGGCGTTTTGGCGCATTTGGGGCAGTGTGCCGTGAT
>NW_021249641.1:0-1052 GCF_002162155.2 Triticum dicoccoides | reverse complement strand
TTGAAAGATAAGTTGACACATGCTCCTTTACTCCAACTTCCTGATTTTAATAAGACTTTTGAGCTTGAATGTGATGCTAGTGGAATTGGATTAGGCGGTGTGTTATTACAAGATGGCAAACCTGTTGCATACTTTTCTGAAAAATTGAGTGGGCCTAGTCTGAATTATTCTACTTATGATAAAGAATTATATGCTCTTGTTCGGACTTTAGAAACATGGCAACATTATTTATGGCCCAAAGAATTTGTTATACATTCTGATCATGAATCTTTGAAACATATTAAAAGTCAAGCTAAACTGAATCGTAGAAATGCTAAATGGGTTGAATTCATTGAGACTTTTCCTTATGTCATTAAACACAAGAAGGGAAAAGAAAATGTTATTGCTGATGCATTGTCTCGCCCCTATACTATGCTTTCACAACTTGACTTCAAAATATTTGGTTTGGAGACCATCAAAGATCAATATGTGCATGATGCTGATTTTAAAGATGTAATGCAGAATTGTAAAGAAGGAAGAATGTGGAACAAGTTCGTCGTTAACGATGGATTTGTGTTTCGTGCTAACAAGCTATGCATTCCAGCTAGCTCCGTTTGTCTTTTGTTGTTGCAGGAGGCGCATGGAGGAGGATTAATGGGACACTTTGGCATGAAGAAGACGGAGGACGTACTTGCTACACATTTCTTTTGGCCAAAGATGAGACGGGATGTTGAGCGTTTTATTGCTCGATGCACTACATGTCAAAAAGCTAAGTCACGACTCAATCCTCATGGTTTATATATGCCTTTGCCTGTACCTAGTGTTCCTTGGGAGGATATATCTATGGACTTTGTTTTAGGTTTACCTCGAACAAAGAAGGGGAGGGATAGCATATTTGTTGTCGTGGATAGATTCTCGAAAATGGCACACTTTATACCATGTCATAAAAGCGATGATGCTGTTAATGTTGCTGATTTGTTCTTTCGTGAAATTATTCGCTTGCATGGTGTGCCAAATACTATTGTTTCAGATCGTGATACTAAATTTCTTAGCCACTTTTGGAGATGTTTATG
>NW_021249640.1:0-578 GCF_002162155.2 Triticum dicoccoides | reverse complement strand
GCATTTTTATTCAAAAAATAGAAAAATGATGAGAAACACATGAAACCTTGGTGATATAATGTCATGCCACCAAGATGATGTGCTAAAGAAATTGGCATGCTTGCCGAAAGTTTGGACACACATCCCTCACAAATCGGAGCAACTCGCTAGAAGGTTCGCGGTTTCGAGAGGAAACAATGCATGTTTGATGACGAACGGGAGATTGCTTCCTCTTACAGTCTTGAAACTTTTTTTCAACGTCTAACATGCACTACTACAACTGTAATGTGAAATTTTGGAAAATTCTAGGGATCATTTGACCTTTTAAAGACATTTAAGTGATTTTCTAACCATTTAATGGCCGTAATTCTAATTTGAACTACATCTACATGCAACTCCTAACCAAAACATTTTGAAAAATCATATATGTGTACTTGTGTGTGAGTTAATTCCCTGTGCAATAAATTAGAAAGAATTGTCAAACATATTTGTTTCACGACACGGACACATGAATACGTATGCATGGAGTGACATGGCATTTTAATTCAAAAAAATAGAAAAATGATGAGAAACACATGAAACCTTGGTTGATATAATGT
>NW_021249639.1:0-2148 GCF_002162155.2 Triticum dicoccoides | reverse complement strand
AAGTAAACAGGTTAGAAAAATACCCCAGAATATGATTCTTCATCTCCGTGTCTTTTACCCAAACCCCATTATAGTCAAGCAATTTTTTTATCTGATTCCTCTTCTTTCTAGCTCTTGCGGCATTATGGAAAAAAGAAGTATTTCGGTCACCATGCAATAACCAGTTTGCTCGACCCCGTTGTAGCCAGTGTATCTCCTCTTGTTCCAATAAATTTTCAATCAATACAATAGTCTCCTTTTGACGTGCAAGAGAGGTAGCATTCACAGGCCCTCTCCGTAATTTTTCTAAATCTTTTTTTAGTTTGTTGATTCTTTTTTTCGGACCCTTAAGGATATCACGATCCCAAGTGTGCAAATCTGCATGTACCGCTCTTGTACGATCAGCGAGAGACGGCCCTATGCCCAACATCTTCGCTTTTTCCCAAGCTGTACGTACAATTTCTGTAACCGCATCTTCTTTCAGCCATCGAGCTTCAAAATGTTTCCTTCGACTTTTTGAGGGGTCAAAAATATTATCGTCAAAATATTCCGTGTCTAAAATAATAGGGCGATGGTCTGAGTGTACATGTTCTTCGTTAACAAAGCTTAGACTTGTCTATATGCTTGATCAAAACATACTTAACATTTGAACTTATAATGTGCAATGCACACGCACGCACATTTTGTTGACGCAAGATGCAAGTCAACTTGTCTAGCCTTGCTTTTTTATCCTCAGTTTTTTTATTAGCGTACCTTGATATATAGTACTCCCTTCATCCGAACTAGTTGATGTATTTACACATGTTTTGTTAGATACATCCGTATCTAAACAAATTTAAGTCAACTAATTTAAGATGGAGGATGTATGTCATAAATAAACCATTAATTACCATGTCCAGTTGACTACAGGAAGACTTACCATCGCCACCCAGGTACAGTGTTACCTCTTCACGGGAAAATGAAAGTCCGAAATGAATAGCATCACAAAATTCACGGCTGCCTTTTTACCTCTCTCTATATAGATCAAATTTGGGTCTAAATTTTGCACCATTGTGAGAACACATCTTAGATACTAACTCAATTTGAATATTAATTATATGGGCCACCGTGATGGTACCACGGTATCACGTAAAGGGTTGTATCACTAGATCCATTCCCCACTAGGGAATCGTGCAGCATCACACTTTTCCTTTGACTTACAAGTATGTTGTTCTCGTTGGCGCGACAAGAAAAACCAGCAATCACGTTAGACTTGCATCCAACGTCAGTGATCTAAGAAAACTTATACTCTATTAGTTTATAGAGGGAGTACTTAACATCTGAACTTAGAATGTGCAGTGCATATGCACCCACATGGTTGTTGATGCAAGATGCAAGTCAAACCTGGGTAGCTCGTTTATTTTATCACTAGTTTTCTAATTAGTATACCTTCATATAGTACTCCTATATCTTAATTAAACCATTAATACTCCATGTTCAACTCAGTACCGACACGTATAATTACCATCGCTAGCCAGGTACAGTGTTACCTCTTCATGAGAAAGAAAAAAATGTAAAATTAATAGTGTCAAACAAAAACACAAGACACATTTACGACTATTTTTTTTAACCATTTGAGGATTAGATTTTGGTTTGAATTTTTGAGATTGTAGGAACAAATCTTCGGCACTATTATTTGCCATTGTACAATTGTATCACGATATCAGCTAAAGGGTGGTGTCGTAGGGGAGAATATCTGGTGCACGAGTGCTTATGATGCTATCGGTGCACCGAACCGGCGTTGACATTTTAAATGTTATAAAAAGTATAAAAAAATAGCACATTCACAGAACATCAATGTAGGTCGTTACAAAATTTCAAGTCAAAATTCAAAACATAGCAGGGAAAAAAAATTCAACACTAAATAGTACATAACATAAGTTGGGCTTTACATTTGGCCCGTTACCAAATTGATGTCAAAATTTTCATTTTTGTATGTTAAGAAATGTTTCAAATTTTCATACGAAGTTTTATGACAACACGATGTTGTGTCAATGTTCTATTTGTTTTCTTCAGATTTTTCAAAATGTTCTACGGCATCCGGTGCACCAGTAGCATCGCAAGTATGGGTGCATCGGATACATTCCCGGTAGCATTGGATATGTATAGGTTGCACTAACACTGGGTCCG
>NW_021249638.1:0-2869 GCF_002162155.2 Triticum dicoccoides | reverse complement strand
ATTTCTGGATAGCATAAAGGGATACTTAAATAAAAGTTTTTCAATGAAAGACCTCGGTAAAGCTGCTTACATATTGGGCATCAAGATCTATAGAGATAGATCAAGACATTTAATTGGACTTTCACAATGCACATACCTTGATAAAGTTTTGAAAAAGTTCAAAATGGATCAGGCAAAGAAAGGGTTCTTACCTGTATTGCAAGGTGTGAAGTTGAGTCAGACTCAATGCCCGACCACAGCAGAAGATAGAGAGAAAATGAAATATGTTCCCTATGCTTCAGCCACAGGCTCTATCATGTATGCAATGCTGTGTACCAGACCTGATGTATGCTTAGCAATAAGTTTAGCAGGGAGGTACCAAAGTAATCCAGGAGTGGATCACTAGACAGCGTTTAAGAACATCCTGAAATACCTGAAAAGGAATAAGGATATGTTTCTCGTTTATGGAGGTGACAAATGAAGGAAATATGCCCTAGAGGCAATAATAAAGTTATTATTTATTTCCTCATATCATGATAAATGTTTATTATTCATGCTAGAATTGTATTAACCGGAAACATGATAGATGTGTGAATACATAGACAAACATAAACGTCACTAGTATGCCTCTACTTGACTAGCTCATTAATCAAAGATGGTTATGTTTCCTAACCATAGACATGTGTTGTCATTTGATTAATGGGATCACATCATTAGGAGAATGATGTGATTGACATGACCCATTCCGTTAGCCTAGCACTTGATCATTTAGTATGTTGCTATTGCTTTCTTCATGACTTATACATGTTCCTGTAACTATGAGATTATGCAACTCCTGTTTACCGGAGGAACACTTTGGGTGCTACCAAACGTCACAACGTAACTGGGTGGTTATAAAAGAGCTCTACAGGTGTCTCCAAAGGTACATGTTGGGTTGGCGTATTTCGAGATTAGGTTTTGTCACTCCGATTGTCGGAGAGGTATCTCTGGGCCCTCTCGGTAATGCACATCACTATAAGCCTTGCAAGCAATGTAGCTAATGAGTTAGTTATGGAATGATGCATTACGTAACGAGTAAAGAGACTTGCCGGTAACGAGATTGAACTAGGTATTAGATACCGACGATCGAATCTCGGGCAAGTAACATGCCGATGACAAAGGGAACAACGTATGTTGTTATGAGGTTTAACCGACAAAAATCTTCGTAGAATATGTGGGAGCCAATATAAGCATCCAGGTTCCGCTATTGGTTATTGACCGAGAATAGTTCTAGGTCATGTCTACATAGTTCTCGAACCCGTAGGGTCCGCACGCTTAACGTTACAATGACAATTATCAAGAAGTGTTCTCCCTGAGTATCCACCGTTGCGAAAGTTCTTCGTGCTGAGACACCACGTGATGATCGGGTGTGATAGGCTCTACGTTCAAATACAACGGGTGCAAAACAGTTACACACGCGGAATACTCAGGTTAAACTTGACGAGCCTAGCATATAACAGATATGGCCTAGGAACACGGAGACCGAAAGGTCGAACGTGAATCATATATTAGATATGATCAACATAGTGATGTTCACCATTGAAACTACTCCATCTCACGTGATGATCGGACATGGTTTAGTTGATTTGGATCACGTGATCACTTAGATGACTAGAGAGATGTCTGTCTAAGTGGGAGTTCTTAAGTAATATGATTAATTGAACTTAAATTTATCATGAACTTAGTACCTGATAGTATTTTGCTTGTCTATGTTTGTTGTAGATAGATGGCTCGTGCTGTTGTTCAGTTGAATTTTAATGCGCTCCTTGAGAAAGCAAAGTTGAAAGATGATGGTAGCAATTACACGGACTGGGTCCGTAACCTGAGGATTATCCTCATTGCTGCACAGAAGAATTACGTCCTGGAAGCACCGCTAGGTGCCAGGCCTGCTGCTGATGCAACTGACGACGTTAAGAACGTCTGGCAGAGCAAAGCTGATGACTACTCGATAGTTCAATGTGCCATGCTTTACGGCTTAGAATCGGGTCTTCAACGATGTTTTGAACGTCATGGAGCATATGAGATGTTCCAGGAGTTGAAGTTAATATTTCAAGCAAATGCCCGGATTGAGAGATATGATGTCGGGGGTTGGGTGCGACGTATGCCAAAGGATGGCTTATCATGGTGGGAGCGAGTAGAACGTCGCCGGTGCTAGGAAACGGGATTAGGCGAAGGCATGCACGCCGGCGAATCTTACCCAGCTTCGGGGGCTCTCCGGGGAGATAACACCCCTACTGCTGCTCTGCAGGGTCTCTGCATGATCACTAAGGCATAGTGACTACAAGGTTGCTCCTAGAGCTGTATTCTGGAGGTAGAAGGAGGCAAAGCTAGCCCTCTTCTTCCTATACGATCGGGTCTAAGGCTAATGGCAGCGAACCCTTTGCATGGGTGCCCCGGGGTGTTTATATAGGCCTACCCCCCGGGGATACAATGGTAATCCGGCTGGGCACGGGTCCCAGCCGTCTGTCTCACAGGTCGTTGTCTTCTCCGCCGACTAACGGGGCCCGCCGACTTGCGGGCCCCGCCGGCGAGCTCGACACTGTAGCCGTGCCTCTGATGGCGCAGGCTTGGTCATTGGGTCGTGGCAACAGTGCCGCCGTCTATCAGGCGATCACTGTCGTTGCTCCCCATCTTGTCTGGTTAATGGCGCGTGGGACCCGTGAGAGGGGCTGGCCGACTCCGGGGAGCCGACTCCCACGGGGCCGCCTTCGGAGTGTATCCGTCGTCTTCTAGCTCTCACTGACTGGCGAGTCCGCCGCCTCTGAGCCGTATAGGTAGGCCATCGTGGCCACAGTGCGCCGCGCACATTGGCCGAGGTCAGGTCTGGCATGGCTACAGTGCCGAGCCACGC
>NW_021249637.1:0-412 GCF_002162155.2 Triticum dicoccoides | reverse complement strand
ATATATACACATACACACAAAAAAATGCAGGGCAGTGGCAGCGGCGCGGCGGCCGCGCAGGGCAGGGGCGGCGGCGCGGTGGCCGCGCAGGGGCGCGGGACGGGAGGGCCGCGGGACATGTGCTCACAGGGGGCGGCGGCGACGGCGAAGGCGAGCAGCCTGACGGCGTCGGTGGCGGCGACGACGGCGAACACTACTAGGAAAAGGCCTACTAATGGCGCACCGGTTTTGCCTACTAATGGCGCATTACCATTAGAATTTTTTACTAATGGCGCACCTGTGGTGCGCCATTAGTATCTGGTATACTAATAGAATAGCCCACGGTGCGCCATTAGTATCTGGTACACTAATGGCGCACCACATAGAAGTGCGCCATTAGTAACAATATTTTTTCAAAAAAAAACATTTTTTT
>NW_021249636.1:0-389 GCF_002162155.2 Triticum dicoccoides | reverse complement strand
GGATTCCAGGGATGGAGCCAGATCTACTATCCGCTTGCTGTCCCTAAGCTGATAATTGCCCGAGCCTATTTGTTTTTTTCCGGGGAGGGGCACATAGCGATAGATACTTTAGAAACCTATCACTAAGAAGCGGGCTCACTAAAAACCAAACTGTTTGTATTTCTTTAAAACGTTGCTGCCCTAGTCGG
Organism: Triticum dicoccoides; assembly: GCF_002162155.2. Lineage (NCBI taxonomy): Eukaryota > Viridiplantae > Streptophyta > Magnoliopsida > Poales > Poaceae > Triticum > Triticum dicoccoides. The sequence continues at coordinate 201 of NW_021249636.1, read as the reverse complement.
GGGTCTGTCTATAGAAGAAGGGAATCCAGAGGAAGAAGCAGCTCCCCGAAGGAATCCTGCTAACTACCACCTACCTACCTCCCGCTTTTGTTCGGACAAGGCGAGTTTCCTAAGATTCACCCACCGCGGATACACTAAGCATTCTTCCCGTTGGTAAATCTGATTCTTGCAAATCAACATCAGACTTAGAAGCTTCATGGG
>NW_021249635.1:0-1315 GCF_002162155.2 Triticum dicoccoides | reverse complement strand
CCGAAAGTGGCTGATCTTCAGCGATAAACGTAGATCAGGAGGTTGGATGCCTCGCATTGCTGGCTTTGTCTTCCCTCTCAAGCTTCCAAGCACTACAGATCATGTCATTCTCCTGCCTCGCCGTAGAGCGGCACTCAATGTTTTCCTTCCACAAATCCTCGGGTGCCCTTCAGGACCTGGTCAAGCAGACCAAGATGGTGTGCAAGGTTTTAGTTCAACCCGGACGCAATCGAGCTCTTGACAAGCTCAAGTGCTACTGACGCTACCACGTACCGGGTGTACATTGCCAGGCGGGAAGTCGGCCCATCAGGTTGGCGTCGGGACCCAACATGTCGTAACTTGGCCCAAGTCATATACGTACCCTCTTGTAGGCCTGCTTTAGAAGCATTCGCCAACTTGATATGCAATATTATCCCGAATATCATGGCGGCCTCCCAAGTTAATCGTAACCGACTAGGACTCACGTAAACCCTAAGTGTCGCCCCCCCCCCCTTTATAAGGTGAAGCCAGGGCTAGCTCATAGCATCCAATCTGTAGTCTCGATAAACTTATGATATGCCATTATAACCCCCTCGTACGCGGCATTTATATCAACAATCAATCAAACAGGAGTATCATATTACCTTCGTTGTGAGGGCCTGGACCTGGGTAAAAGCTTCGTGTGGCTTCCCGTCAGCACTTTAGGCTACACGCGACACCCTATCGAGACTACTGCCAGTATCATGCATCTACGTAGTTCAACTCAAAATCATACACAGCTCAATTCAAAATCATATACTGCAAAAAATGTTTATACACATCTTAATTCAAAACCATAGAATGCAAATATTAATCTTACACAATTCAACTCAAAATCCGGAAACACTACAAGACGTGCATATTAGAAAATTACATCATCATGATCATGACCCCAAAGGTAAGACATCGACTGTACTTCACCACCCTCTTTTATTGATCTGGCCATGATAGGCACAATATCGTCAACTCAATTATAATTGTCCTCATCGACTATACCTTCTATGGTAATTCTTTTTAGTGCATTACCACATGTCAACTTTCAATTTCGTGTGGTTGATGTACAAAACTTGATGAACAAATTGAGCAAATATGAATGGATCATTCTTGCAGGCAACATTGTTGATATTGAAACTAGTATGGCCATTATCTTTTGACTCAATTTTATGCAAGTCCACTCCCATCGGAACAATGGAGTTGTAGAGTCCACATAGTCCAGCTCCCATATCTTATCTAAGTACCCATGATATATATATATATATATATATATATATATATATATATATATATATATATATAT
>NW_021249634.1:0-1695 GCF_002162155.2 Triticum dicoccoides | reverse complement strand
TCGATTTATGCCAACTCAACAAGTACCATCGGAGACACCTATAGAGCACCTTTATAATCACCCAGTTACGTTGTGAGGTTTGGTAGCACACAAAGTGTTCCTCCGGTATTCGGGAGTTGCATAATCTCATAGTCATAGGAACATGTATAAGTCATGAAGAAAGCAATAGCAATATACTAAACGATCAAGTTCTAAGCTAACAGAATGGGTCAAGTCAATCATAGCATTCTTCTAATGATCTGATCCCGTTTATCAAATGACAACTCATGTCTATGGTTAGGAAAGCTTAACCATCTTTGATTAACGAGCTAGTCAAGTAGAGGCATACTAGTGACACTATATTGTCTATGTATTGACACATGTATTATGTTTCCGGTTAATACAATTCTAGCATGAATAATAAACATTTATCATGAAATAAGGAAATAAATAAAAACTTTATTATTGCCTAGGGCATATTTCCTTCAGTCTCCCACTTGCACTAGAGTCAATAATCTAGTTCACATCACTATGTCTTTTAACATCAATAGTTCACATCACCATGTGATTAACACCCATAGTTCACATCGCCATGTGACCAACACTCAAAGTGTTTACTAGAGTCAGTAATCTAGTTCACATCGTCATGTGATTAACACCCAAGAGTACTAAGGTGTGATCATGTTTTGCTTGTGAGAGAAGATTAGTCGACGGGTCTGCCACATTCAGATCCGTATGTATTTTGCAAATTTCTATGTCTACAATGCTCTGCACGGAGCTACACTAGCTAATTGCTCCCACTTTCAATATGTATCCAGATTGAGACTTTAGAGTCATCTGGATCGGTGTAAAAGCTTGCATCAATGTAACTCTTTGTCACCCCCATCACCGAGAAACATTTCCTTAGTCCTTACTAAGGATAATCTTGGCCGTTGTCCAGTGATCTACTCCTAGATCAAAATTGTACTCCCTTGCCAAACTCAGGGCAGGGTACACAATAAGTCTGGTACATAGCACAACATATTTATAGAACCTATGACTGAGGCATAGGGAATGACTTTTCATTCTCTTTCTATTTTCTGCCATGGTCGGGTTTTGAGTCTTACTCAACTTCACACCTTGCAGCACAGGCAAGAACTCCTTCTTTGAATGTTCCATTTTGAACTACTTCAAAATCTTATCAAGGTATGTACTCATTGAAAAATCTTATCAAGTGTCTTGATCTATCTCTATAGATCTTGATGCTCAATGTGTAAGCAGCTTCACTGAGGTCTTTCTTTGAAAAACTCCTTTCAAACACTCCTTTATGCTTTCGAGAATACATTCTTTCCGATCAACAATATGTCATTCACATATACTTATCAGAAATGTTGTTGTGCTCCCACTCACTTTCTTATAAATATAGGCTTCTCAAAAAGTCTGTATAAAACCATATGCTTTGATCACACTACCAAAGCGTATATTCCAACTCTGAGATGCTTGCACCAGCCCATAGATAGATCGCTGGAGCTTGCACACTTTGTTAACACCTTTAGGATTGACAAAACCTTCTTGTTGTATCATATACAACTCTTCTTTAAGAAATCCATTAAGGAATGCAGTTTTGACATCCATTTGCCAGATTTCATAAAATGTGGCAATTGCTAACATGATTCAGACAGACTTAAGCATCGCTACAGTTGAGAAAGCTCATTGTAGTCAACACCTTGAACTTGT
>NW_021249633.1:0-1138 GCF_002162155.2 Triticum dicoccoides | reverse complement strand
GGTTCCCGAGATACCTAACGGGTATTCGGTACACCCGGCCACGTACCTACCGCATCACAGCCCACCCCTACGGTCAGCGCTGTCCACGGCCTCCAGTAGGCTACAAACACCAGAAACTACTTGCAACTCCTGGACAGAGAGCTAGGGTGAATAAGAAGTCGAGCGGGGTCATATTTCAGGGCCCAATGTATGGTAGTAGCTGATTCTTAAATCACGCATACAGATCTCAGTGCTTAAGGTCGGCTTCAATGAAACAACCCACCATGTACTCCTACATGGCCTCTCATCGATACCTTTACCAAATCGTGTTCACCACACCACTCTCATTACCGACATAACCATTTCACTCTAGCCCATCACCCAGATGAACCAGACCTGACACGACTCTAAGCATAGCAGGCATAGCAAGGTAGGAACAACACATACATAGGGCTCAATCAACTCCTACACATGCTAGTGGGTTTCATCTAGTTACTGTGGCAATGACAGGTCATGCAGAGGAAATGGGTTCAACTACCGTAGCACACAGCAGTTTGAATCGCGTTGTCTTAATGCAGTAAAAGAGAGCAGGGGCGAGAACATGGGATTGTATCGATATGATCAAATGGTTGGTTGCTTGCCTGATGGTTCGTTGCACGGATACGGTTCTTCGTTAGGGTAATCACGGTACTCCTCGGAGGCAGAACCTGTCGTAAAGGACACCGATACACAAGCATCACCAAACAATGTGCAACAATATGATGCATGCATGAAACATGGCAATATGAGTGTGTTGGGCTAATGCAACTAAAGCCAGAAGGGTTTGAACAAATTTGAATCAAATTCAAATATGGCCTTTTAAAATGCTTTTCCTTGTTCTGATTAAAACATCAATTTAACTTGTTTGATCATGCATGAAAATAGTACAGATGGATAGATTGGATTTTTCTGATCATTTTTCATATATAATTTGTCCAATTTGGAGTTACAGAATAAAAGTTATGAATTTTTGAAGTTTAAATAATATTCTGGAATTTCCTGATTTAATTTAAATCCAGAAATTCAATTATTGCGTCAGCATGACGTCAGCATGACGTCAGTGGTCAACTGTGGCTGGCTGAGGTCAAACCTGACGTGTGGGGGCCACACGTCAGTGACA
>NW_021249632.1:0-1242 GCF_002162155.2 Triticum dicoccoides | reverse complement strand
TTTTTTTTTGTCTGGACTAATTAGGGCCTCCTTCTGTTTGCTCTAATTGATATAATTGTTGTGGCATGCAGCAGCCAAGCCAACAACAGAGCCAGGCTTAGGCCTGATGACGACTTGACAAATATGATCAAGATGCTGAAGATGAGGAATCTGACGAAACTGAAGAAATAGGGGGTACTCTTATCTTTAGTTCCTTATATCATTTTTTGATATTCATTGCTATGTATCTGTATAAACTTCCTTCGGCCATTATTGACAATTGGTCAGCAAAAGAATTGCATATCTCTAGCCATCCAGAATAAGCGGATGAGATGATGTGCATTCATTTGGTGGCACAAAATCAATTTCCTTTGCCAGCTAATAGTACATACATTAAGAAAATTACTACAGTTGGCAGCTCTTCACTGCATGTTTTGAAATGTTTCGTGTGCTTGTCCTACCAAGTCACTTACAGAAGCAGGTACAACATGCTAAGTAAGCATCCAATTATTTACCCCATTTTTTGTATCAATCTGAGAAAGATGAGAACGATGGCTGGAAGGCAGGGCGTTGTTGGATGGAAGGAAGAGTGAGAGAGATAGGAGGGGCATGAGGTGACAAGTTCAATGGGGTTGCCAAGGAGGTTTGAGGGAAACAGGCCGCCATTGAGATTTTTATATCCGCTGGCATGCGCGCTTGCTTGCTGATGTGCACGTTTGGCTGTTGTTGCTGCGCATGTGTGCGTGGTATGCCCCTGCCACTTTGTATCGCTGCGATGTTGTGTGCTTGCTGCTGCTGATCAGCGTGTGTGTGCGGTTGTGCGGTTGCTGTCGCGTTTTCTGATAAAACCGCCATGCACTTCACTTTTCACGCTTCTATGGTTGGTTCATATGTGGTTATCGAAGCAGGATAAGTTCTTGAGAAGGACTCTAATTGCTATGGACCACAAGATTTCAGATGTCGCTCCCTATTGCGTATTGCCGTTGACATTAGACTTTCTATCCAGTAAGAGGGACATTGGGATCATTGTTCATCTAGAGAAGTCAGTGCCAAATCTACGTCAGGACATTGGGATGTTAATGATTGGAGGTGATGTTTTTCTCTTCCATACCTAAATTGTCTTTAGTATAAGTCCATATAAAGAGAACTGCAGTGTTCTAACTATTGAAGCACAATTGTTAAATTAATTAATTTTAGCTATGTTATAGTTTGAGCTGAGGGCTTCTTACCATTTTTACTTCTACTAGATTCATTTGTCACACA
>NW_021249631.1:0-1322 GCF_002162155.2 Triticum dicoccoides | reverse complement strand
GGGCACTAGATATGTCCTAGTTTCTAGCACAACTCATGTCGAAATTCACGGAAAATTTCGGCATGACCTTTACTAAAAAGTAGACAAATTGGGCGGCTGAAATTTGCCGGAACAGAAATGAATCAACACTCCGGCAAAACATAGGCCACTCGGAATCATTCCATGCAAACAAAAAAAGGCCACTTGGGCACAATCGAACCACTTCAATGTTGCATATAACAGGACAACTTAAGAACGTGTACATGAGCAACTACGACAATATATATATACATGAGCAAACACTGTTGAGGAATTTTCATATAACATGAACACTTCAAATTTGCATATAAAACATGGCCACACAACATCATAGCTTCGCAGGATGCCGTCAACCTGAGGCCGGCCTCGGTAGCGTCCGGCCGACGCTTCTTCTCCCACCTCCAACGATTTGATCCATGTGAGCTCTTCCACTTCTTCTAAATTAATTGATTCTTCTTTCCCAAATCCTTATCTTTCTCTTTCTCTTCTCGCTAGATTAAAACCTTAGCTAGCCACGTCTACCTGTTCAACGACAGTTTAGCCGATGGGGGAAAGGAAGGAATATAGATGATAGATTCTGCTGCTGAGGTGATTATCCACATGCAAAACCATGACCGTCCAATCTCTCCCACATCTCAGTATGGGTAGTTTGTTTGTTATCTGTTCTGTTGTAGGTGACATTGGTGATAGAATTAGTCTACTCGATTGATGCGGTTTAGCATTTGTTCATCACCAACAATTTGATTTTTCTAGGGACCTTCCTGATGAGAAACCATATGGGAATGGCGACGCACAACAACACCCTCCGACATCGATGGAAGCTACAGTATCCGAGTTGTTGGATGACGACAACATCCTCATGGAGATCATTGTTCGTCTTGGCTTCCCTAGCACCCTCAGACGCGCCGCACTGGTCTGCAAGCGCTGGTACCACCATGCGTCTGACAGTGAGTTCCTGTAAGCACGACCCGCCTCGCCTCCTTGGCTTTGACATCAACGGGGTGTTTAGGTCAGGATTTTGTGGCACTCCATGCTTTGTCCCGTTCCTACCCCAGCCTTCGGAGCTCGCCGCCACAGTCCACCGTGTGGAGAGCCATAGCTTCAATGTCTACAATAACAAACTACGAATCTTGGGGTGCCGGAACGGCAGCGTTTTCACTATATACTACAAAGGAGTATCAGTGAAACATGTAATGCACCACCCACTGTGCCCTGAGAGAGGCACAAATGTCCTTCCACCATTTCCAAATGCCCCAGACCCCTTTCAACAAATTTTTGATGTAATTCTCTCAAAAGAAGAATGT
>NW_021249630.1:0-809 GCF_002162155.2 Triticum dicoccoides | reverse complement strand
ATATATATATATATATAAGTAATTCTTCACCCTGGTGCATCCACCGAGCCACACGGTCTCTTAAGCAAACCTCGACGGTTCCACCGCTATAAAATTAAGTTTCACATCTGTAAACTTACGTTGATGGCCCATCCCTACCTCTATCTTTCTCAAGTCTCAACTGGATCGACACCGCTGTCTCAAAAAAAAACCTGGATCGACATTGTTTCTCTCTCCCAGTCCATCCTCGGATTGCGGCGGCGGCGGCGGCGATTGTGCCGGATGGACTACCCAGAAGCAAGGGCTACTCCCCACCCTGGCGCGTGGAGTACTCCCCCATTCCCTCTCTCATGCGACTAGGAGGCGAAGTGGACAGCGCAAAGTTCCGACGCGAGGTCTGCAGCGACAACGGCCTTCTCCTGCGTCCCTCCCCACCTCCGTCGGTCTTCTAGCCGGTAAGAACTGCCCCTTCCTTTTCCTCTCCCTTTCCTCATCCATCAATTTCTGAATGTTTAGGATTAGCGTTCTTGATTTTTTTAGGAGCGGGGCAAAGGAAGAGGAAGAAGGCCAAGAAAGGATCCCGGGTTGCCCTAAGAAGCTGCTCCTCGGGTTGTCGCCCTACAATGAGGAGGCAGTGGACAGGAAGGGTGGAGCTCCTCGTTGAGGTCAAGCGCAAAATTTGGGGTTCGGCCCGAACAAGAGCCCTCATTCTGTCCGATAAAAAAGCGCCCTTATTCTTTACGCGGTTCATCCTCACTTCATTTGGTCTTTTATTGAAACTGTGAACATACTGTTGCTTGCTTCGTCAGTTACAAATTTTTCAGGGCAAA
>NW_021249629.1:0-1999 GCF_002162155.2 Triticum dicoccoides | reverse complement strand
ATTCGTGATATGGCCACTAATGACGTACCTATATATAATGCGCCACTACTATATAGCAGTGGCGCACCACATACGTGGTGCGCCATTAATGTTTATATTAGCTATAGCCTTTTTTCTAATAGTGGGCCGGCGAGAGGGATACAGGACCGGTCTCCTTCGCTGAAGCTCATTGTCCTACTCCTTGGGTGGGGACCTCTTCAGAACGAGGTGTGAGGTGAGTCTTCTCTGATTTGTGGTTTGGTCGCCATGAGTGCAACTCACTTCCGTCTCTCTACTGCCAGAGTAACTCAGTAAGGTGACGGAGGCGGACGCCAACGCGCAGGCGAATCATGCGGTGGAGCTCCGTGACCATGAGGACTTGTGGGTCAAGGTAAGGAGGTTCCTCCTATGCGTGGTGAGTTGATTTAACCTGTGTTGTGAGAATGATTAGTAACTGGGATTTGTGAACCCACTCTGCAGCTAAGGATCGTGGTTTGCGTTTTCATACCGACCAATACTATATGGGTCTTCCTCTATGGCGCCCTGTGGGGTCGGTTGAAACAAATTTGGGAAGTTATCTTTGTTATCATTAGTCATATATATCACTGAGAAAGGTTATTTATGTTAAATTAAAATTAAGTGATACAATAGAAGTTATCTTTCAATTGTTTTTGTGAAGAAATCACAATTTATGTAGTGCACATGTACATATTTATGTGTATGTATGTTTATATATAGTTTAGTTTCATAAAATATCATGTTAGAAGTTTCTAAAGTACAATGCCCAACTGATATCTTAATAGTGATTTCTAGTGTACTATTAGTTCTGCATATTTATAGAACATTTAGAGTATAAATTGTACAGTTTGCAAATGTGTTAGTTAGATTCGGTAATACGTTCATAATATGCATGATATTGAAATAGGCAAGTAGCATCGACCACGGACGAGCGTAGACATATTGCCGATTTAGTTATGCTGACGTATAATTTATTTAGTTGGCATGCTTATCTAGATGTCTAGTTTCATTGGTTCTAAAATAATATGTTTTTGTATGAATTAAACACAGAAATCTAGTTTACATAGATTTCAGTATAACCTGCACGACGTCTATCGGAAAAAGGGACTAGCGGGCTAACCAAGCTCATTCTCGCCTATCAAAATCATTCTCGCCTATCAGATTGTTAGTTACTTTGATATGATATAGATTTGTTTCTTCAAACTTAGGATAATACTAGAAGGGTTGGGCGTGCTTTGCTGCACTATTGATATTGTTGACATTCTTAAATTTCTTTACTCACTCTATTTATAAATATATGGTGTATTACTTTTTAGAAAAGTTAAACCTCTTTAAGTTTGATCAAATTTGTATAGAAATATTTCAAAATCCATAATGTGAAATCGGTGTTATTAGATTCATCATGAAATAAATTTTTCATACTTTTTTGTTTAATATTGTGAATGTTGATATTTTTGGCTCTAAACTTGGTCAAAATTAAAGAAATTTGTTTTTCCAAAAAAACTAACACCCCTTATAAGTTGAAACTCATGGAATATTTAGTTAGCCGGTGGGGAACATGATGGATTGTGTTTTATATTTATTTATAATGGGTTTATTTGGTGGGCCTTTCGTGGCATGATGTTGTGTTATCCGCTAATCAACCTATACTTATATGGAAAACTTTTTGCGTCGGTGATTGCATGTAATATATTCGTGCTATAGTATCACATGGTGGCGCTTTTTCTCGGTAATGGGAGTTGGGAGGGGTTGATGTGTTTTTATTGCTTGTTACTGTTGATTGATTTGAAAATTCGTTTGTTCGATCAAAATGGTAAACCAAATACAAAATTGAATACCTCAATCGAATGCAAGAGCTTTAAAATTAGGTAACATAGAAAATTAAAATAATTAAATTAATAGGGGAGCTCCTTGAGAAATTGTTGACCCGATCAAAATCGGGTTACCAACTTTAAATTGAAGCCTCGATTAATTATGAAGATTTGAAAATTAGGAAGCATAC
>NW_021249628.1:0-1342 GCF_002162155.2 Triticum dicoccoides | reverse complement strand
GCTTAGGATTGGGTCTTGTCCATCACATCATTCTCCTAATGATGTGATCCCGTTATCAACGACATCCAATGTCCATAGCCAGGAAACCATGACTATCTGTTGATCACAACGAGCTAGTCAACTAGAGGCTCACTAGGGACATATTGTGGTCTATGTATTCACACGTGTATTACGATTTCCGGATAATACAGTTATAGCATGAATAAAAGACTATTATCATGAACAAAGAAATATAATAATAACTTATTTATTATTGCCTCTAGGGCATATTTCCAACAGTCTCCCACTTGCACTAGAGTCAATAATCTAGTTCACATCGCCATGTGATTAACACTCACAGGTCACATTGCCATGTGACTAATACCCAAGAGTTTACTAGAGTCAGTAGTCTAGTTCACATCACTATGTGATTAACACTCAATGAGTTTTATGTTTGATCATGTTGCTTGTGAGAGAGGTTTTAGTCAACGGGCCTGAACCTTTCAGATCCGTGTGTGCTTTACAAATCTCTATGTCATCTCCTAGATGCAGCTACCACGCTCTATTTGGAGCTGTTCCAAATAACTGTTCTACTTGGAGCTATTCTAAATTGTTGCTCCATTATATGTATCCGGTATCTCTACTTAGAGCTATCTGGATAGGTGTTAAGCTTGCATCGACGTAACCTTTACGACGAACTCTTTTACCACCTCCATAATCGAGAAAATTCCTTAGTCCACTAGTTACTAAGGATAACTTTGACCGCTGTCCTATGATCCATTCATGGATCACTCTTGTACCCCTTGACTGACTCATGGCAAGGCACACTTTCGGTGCGGTACACATCATAGCATACTGTAGAGCCTACGTCTAAAGCATAGGGGACGACCTTCGTCCTTTCTCTCTTTTTTCTGCCGTGGTCGAGCTTTAAGTCTTAACTTCGTACCTTACAACTCAGGCAAGAACTCCTTCTTTGACTGGTCCATCTTGAACACCTTCAAGATCATGTCAAGGTATGTGCTCATTTGAAAGTATTATTAAGCATTTTGATCTATCCTTATAGATCTTGATGCTCAATGTTCAAGTAGCTTAATCCAGGTTTTCTATTGAAAAACACCTTTCAAATAACCCTATATGCTTTCTAGAAATTCTACATCATCTCTGATCATCAATATGTCAACAACATATACTCATCAGAAATTCTATAGTGCTCCCACTCACTTCTTTGGAAATACAAGTTTCTCATAAACTTTGTATAAATCCAAAATCTTTGATCATCTCATCAAAGCGTACATTCCAACTCCGAGATGCTTACTCCAGTCCTTAGAAGGATCGCTGGAGCTAGCATACCTTTTAGCATCCT
>NW_021249627.1:0-1317 GCF_002162155.2 Triticum dicoccoides | reverse complement strand
GGGTTGAAGGGTGCCAGCAGGCCGTTGATGCTCTGCTTTTACATGACGACAGACGTCGCAATTAGCAATATACTGAGCAATTTCTCTCTTCATCCTAGTCCACCAGAACCTCTGGCGTAGGTCCTGATACATCTTAGTACTACCGGGATGAATGGTGAGAGGAGATTCATGAGCCTCCTTAAGGATCAACTGCCGTAGATGCTGGTTCTTGGGAACCACTAGACGGTTCTCAAAGTACACAACACCATGATCATTTGTGGAGAAACAACTAGCACCTCCGCTAGCAATGTTCTCCTTGATCTTAGCTATTCCCTTATCTCGCTTCTGGGCAGCAATGATTTGATCCGTAAGAGTAGGTTTCGCCACCAAGGTGGAAAGAAATCCTTGAGGAACAATGTGAAGGTTAAGCTTCCGAAATTCCTCATGGAGAAGCGGTTGACTTTGTTGTAACATCAGGTTGTTACAATAGGATTTACGACTTAGCGCATCAGCCATGACGTTGGCTTTCCCTGGGGTGTAGGTTATTCCTAAGTCGAAATCTGTGATCAACTCGACCCAACGTCTTTGCCTGAGGTTCAGATCCGGTTGGGTGAAGATGTACTTCAGACTTTGGTGATCAGTGAATATTTCGCAACGGTTACCGAGGAGGTAATGTCGCCAGGTTTTAAGTGCATAGACTACGGCTGCAAGCTCTAGATCATGAGTGGGATAATTCTCCTCATGTGGGTGCAATTGCCGTGAAGCGTAGGCAATTACGTGTCGATCTTGCATGAGAATGCAACCTAGTCCTTGTCGCGAGGTGTCGCAGTAGATAACAAAGTCCTTAGAGAAGTCTGGCGGTACCAGTACGGGAGCAGAAGTCAGGCGTCTTTTCAGTTCCTGAAAGCTGTGCTCACATTGTGGAGTCCACTCAAACTTCTTATCTTTCTTGAGGAGTTCGGTTAGAGGTTTAGCAACTTTGGAGAAGTTTTCGACAAAGCGACGGCAATAGCTCGCTAAGCCTAGAAAACTCCGAACTTGCTTGACCGATTCGGGTGGAGTCCAGTTAAGGACGGCTTGAACTCGCTCGGGGTTAACAGCAATACCTTTACCAGATATTACATGACCCAGATAGGTCACTTCTGACAACCAGAATTCACATTTAGAAAATTTGGCATAAAGGCGATGCTCTCGAAGTTTCTGCAACACTAGCCTTAGATGTTCGGCATGTTCTTCCTCGTTCTTGGAGTAGATGAGTATATCATCGAGGTAAACCACGACGAATTTATCCAAATACTCCATGAAGATTGAGTTCATTAACCGAGAAAAGGTGGCTGG
>NW_021249626.1:0-1682 GCF_002162155.2 Triticum dicoccoides | reverse complement strand
GAAGCAAGCATAGGTCAGGCCAGAACTAGGGATGTGACAACTCACCCCCACTAAACAAAAATCTCGTCCCGAGATTCAAGTGTAGGGTAAGGTGAAGGGGGAACACAAACTAGCACAATCTTCACGATCCAGGTTGCACTTCAATTGAATGTTGATTCGTTCACCATCATTGTCTCGAAGTCTTGCTCTGAGAAATCCTGCCAACATGACATGGAGAGAAGAAGGAGACTCTAGAAGGGTCGATCTTCTCAAAGATCGAACAACTCAGGATTAACTCACGGAATGAGACATAGCAACCTCTCTCGAGCTGAGACACTAAACATACATCCATGGGAATGGAGTGAAGCAGATGACAAAGGTTCACTAGGTAGACAACAATTCCAGACTTAAGAATGTGGTGATCGGTTGTCAACGTAGCGAGGAGTTGAATTGCCATGATACCATAACGATGCACCTTAGGGAAGGTGACTCGTAGAAATATCCCCTTAAGTGGCAAAAAGAATTACCTTTGATTCAAGGATCATTGAAACTCTTTATACCAGCTTAAGCAAATCATAATCGATCATTTAGAGGGGTTCGGTAGAATGGCATACTCGAACTTGGATGATGTGGATTACCTTGTTGAAGACAACGTAATGGATGAATTTGCTTACCACCGGAAATGAAAGAGACCCATGGTAGAATGGCACATTGGTGGTGCAAGCTGGGAACAGAATGCAAATGCTGGGAATGATTCTGATAACTGGGGAAGAACCCAACAATAAAGTGTGAATTCACTGTTTGAAAAGGTCATAGCATTGCCGAGGAAACAGATAGGAATACCAGTTAGTGTCGATGATAATACGTAGCGCTTGTGCGTGCTCTCAAGAACTTGAGCATTTCCACAATCATCAAGGTTTTATCAACATACGTGTCAAGGGTGCTGACAACACAACATACTACCATGATGGCTAATGATGGATGATGCAGATGCAAAGGAAGATAACACCTTCTCAGATTTCACCTTAGCGAGGCCAAGGAAACAAAATCTGGATGATCGACCGAGAGACATTTAGCACTCCGCTTCTAATGTTCTCCTTGACGTGCTAGTGTATCCCATTCATAGATATGGTTTGATAACTAGAACATCAAGTAAAGGTCGGACTTCGGGAGCAATAGAATCCATAAGGAACAGTTACGGAGGTAAATCCTATGAAATCCTTATGGGGAGGTGGCCAACTTCTTCAATCAAGATACTACAATGATAGGTCTTTCGGCTGGGTGGTTCGCCATGACATCCACTTCACCGGTTATCGAGGGACCAGTATTATAGTTCTTGGGAAATGTTCCAACCATTATATCTGCCTGAGATTCAGATCTGGTTGGTGTCGGGATATTCTAGACCCATCGAGTCTAGGAAGAAAAATGAAAGTTTGCAACACAAATCGACGAGATGACGTTGCGAGATTCTCGGGAAATGAACTACGATAGCAAGCTCCAAAGCATGAGCTGGTTCTGCTACGCACGTGTGAACACGCTGCTCCAGGCAAACATGATCACATGGTAGTCTTACAATAAAACACTACCGAGTTCGGGTAGGGAACCATCATTGAGGATATCGAAGTTCTTTCATAAGTCCGGATTAGCTCTTATGAAGGAACTCCTTCTCCTTGAACAAATCAATCAGTGGCTTGGTGTGCTAC
>NW_021249625.1:0-848 GCF_002162155.2 Triticum dicoccoides | reverse complement strand
CCCCCTGGACCCCCTCGCTCTCTCCCTCTCCCTTGTATCTCTCCTCTGCTTCCTCTCTCTCTCACTCGCCGAGCGCAGCCGCAGCCGCGCCACCGTAACGCCGCGGCCACCGTCTCCCCCTCGACCCCTCGCTGTGCTTGCGAGCTCCGCCTCGACCCTCTCTTCCTCCCCACCGATCCACGGCCCTCCGGAAACCCTGCATCGCCGCCCACGTCACCGTTCCCCTCCTCGGCCACCGGAGATCGTCGCCGTCGATTCACTGCACTCCGGCGCGCCCCCGAGCCCACTAACCCTCCCTGCAGCTCCGCGGTGAGCCCTTGACCCGATTCCCCCTACCCCCGTTCTCTTTTGCTCGCTCTGGCCGCTGATTCCATCAAGGCCGAAACCCACAGCCGCACGAGCTCGACGCCGGCGTCACTCCGGTGACCATCTGGTCGCGCACCGGCGTCCAACGAACTCGAGGCTGCACACAGAGCATGGCTAGCGCGTTAGTTGGTTCGTTTGCGCGCTGCAACCCCAAACCCGCAACTCATCCGAACGCCGGCCGCCGCCCAAACGCTCGCCGGCGTCGTTCCCGGCCACCGCACGCTCAACCACCCGCACCGCTGGACGCGGAGCACTCCAAGCTCTCCGTAGAGCCTAGTCGCGCACCAAATCGTCGCCGAACGGCGATCTCCGAAGCTCGCCGCCGTGTACTATGGTCACCGGCGACTCATCGCCGGCGTATCTGACGTGGCGTTGCCATTAGCAGCTAATCCCCCCCTAACTAGCACCCTAACAGACACTGACAGCGGGCCCCGTAGCGGGTCAAAGCCGAGTCAACGCGGGATTAGCCCCTGTGTCGCTGA
>NW_021249624.1:0-415 GCF_002162155.2 Triticum dicoccoides | reverse complement strand
AAAAAGAAGGGCAAGAAGATTGTGAACAGATAGCTAGCTAAGATCGATTGTATTTAAATCGTAGTCTTCATTTCTCGATTGTGTTTCATGGGCACTTTTTGATATCATGAATATTTTTAAATTTCACGGGCACTTTTTGAATTCATGAGGACACTCGATCTCGATCCCCCTCCACTGCCGCCGACGAGCACCCGGCCCCCCGCACCCTCCCCCGCTCCACCGCCGCCAACGGGCACCCCCCGCACCCTCCCCCGCTCCACCGCCGCCGCCGATGATATTTTCAAGTAACAAATTTGAACATATTTTTAACAAAATTATTACTGTTATGATTTAAACAAGTTTGAACATATTTAAACACAAATAAATATCAAACAACATTTAAAATGCAAAAAAAATATTGCGAAGCCTTGGAATC
>NW_021249623.1:0-846 GCF_002162155.2 Triticum dicoccoides | reverse complement strand
GGTTGGAGTTTGAAAATGTGACCTTTAGTACCGGTTCGTGCCATGAACCGGTACTAATGCCTCAAACCCCATTAGTATCGGTTGGTGGCTCGAACCGGGACTAAAAGGTCTAACTTTTAGTCCCGGTTGGTGCCACGAACCGGTACTAATGGGCATCGCACCCTTTAGTCCCGGTTCGTGGCACCAACTGGGACTAAAAGGTCCAGACGAACCGGGACAAATGGCCCACATGGCCCTTGGGCGCACAAATCGGGACTAATGCCCCCATTAGTCCCTGTTCTAGATTGAACCGGGACTAATGGGCTTACCCAGGATGGACCAAAGCCCTCTTTTCTACTAGTGCTCGCACGCAGCAACTGATGAGTCTCCAATCGTCACCAATTCCATAGCATGCAAGTATAGGGTTGAGCTCTAACATGTAAACGATTGGTTGACAGCTTGGTCTTTCTGAAAGTGAGCAATGTGTTGTGGCAAAATGTCTCTTGCATCTCTTGTCCACCTTTTCAAGATGTGCCGCTTAGGTATCTCCTGCAGGCCGATGTGGTCCATCACCTGTGTACAAGAGGACAAGATGAGTTCGATGCACGACAGATAACATTTTATGTTTGATAAACTTGCATTCAGAAAATAACCTTCAGAGCATGGCAGCACAGCATGCCCATATGGGAAAATTGCCCACATTCACAATCGAACCAATCGCCGTCGTCAGATATGTTGACCTTGTATTCGACCTTGATCCACTTCTCCCGTTTCTCAGCATTGTTGTGCCTTGCGATGTATTTCTTTCTCTTTACAACTTCCTCGAGTTGGTACGATCCACCGTCGAACAGGTTCTCACCAAATTGT
>NW_021249622.1:0-743 GCF_002162155.2 Triticum dicoccoides | reverse complement strand
AACTTGTCTGAGTACAGACAACTAGTAAAATAAAAGAGGCTTGGGAAAGCCTGGCTATACTACATGGTCCTTCACAAGCTCAGGATCACCACCTGGGCCTCGGTCTACTCGTCGATGTCAACGTCTACGAAGAACCCATCAGAAGGGGTTGCAGCATCTTCTGAAAAATGTAAATTAAAGCAACATGAGTACAAAGGTACTCAGCAAGATTTACATCAGATCCTACATACATGCACATTATCAAGGGGGGGTTGGTGGGGTTATTGCAGCAAGCCAGCTTTGACTCTTGCCTAAGCTATCCTACGACACACCAACTTGAAATGGTTTTGCGCACACGAGTCCACTACTCACCACCTCAATACACCACCGAGGATCCACCTCCGTCATCCTACGGAAGAGCTATCCTCGGCACTCACGCTTATCTTGGGATTTTTAGTAGTATCCATTTACTTGTCTATGAACTGTATAGGCAACCAAGTAGTCCTTTACTGCGGACGCGGCTATTCGAATAGATAATGTTAACCCTGCAGGGGTGTACTTCTTCATACACGCTCTCACCACTTACCGTCGTTTACACGACATGTACTCGGCAACCTTCAAGCGAAAGCCCAACATGGGTGTCGGCCACGACCTACCTAGACACCTAAGTCTCTAGTCCAGGTTTATCGCCTATCCAGGTTCCATCCGCAGGGAGTCCGGCCGAGGTTTCCCATACGGTCCCGAACGATGTGTACAGGGTTCCG
>NW_021249621.1:0-2690 GCF_002162155.2 Triticum dicoccoides | reverse complement strand
CTGCCACGACTAACCCACACCGGGTGGGGTTAGGCAACGGGGCTGCCGGTGCACGTCGAGACGCCGGAAGGTATGGTATTAAACCATATGTAATGTTTTTTGAATCTCGTAACTAGTTAGATAACTGTCATCTTATTTAGAATGCAAGAATTGGGAGATGTGTACTGCTCGGTTGAGAAGTGGTGCGAATTGATGGGAAAATTCACACCCAGACAGCGCATGATGCTACGTGGCACAAATTTGGACAGTATGTTGAGAATTCCTTCGGTGAAAATGAGGAAAAAAATATTGGAATTTATGATTACAACGTATGATAGTAGTAGAAAGCGATCTATTATTCGGCCAAATACTGACGGCATCAGTGTGCTTAATGAAGATGTTTATGACATATTCAGGATACGTAACGAGGGTGATGATGTCAGTAGCATGATAGCAACAGTACAACTAGATGCCAAAAAAATTGTTCCGAATCGGTTTCTAGACAAAAGAACAGGCCTAATCCTCATCGATGAGTTGATAAAAAATATTGTTGATACTCAGTCATATGATGATGATTTTGTGAGAAGGGCCGTACTGGTTCTTATGGGTACAGTCTTAGCACCACAATCCACCAAGTTTGTTCCTTATCGTTATTACAAAATGGTGGAGGACGTGAACGCTATCAAGTCATACAATTAGAACGATTGCACGTTGGGGGTGTGCATGGATGCTATTAAAAAATCGGCCGAAGATCTTGAAAAATCTAGTGGCCTATCGGGAACTTGGCTCTTCTTCAGGTACAAGTCATTTCGTAATAGTTGTATGTACATATGATTTTTATGTGATCTATGTGTCTGACTAGTTGTGTTTACTATCATGCAGTATATATACCGAGAAAAAGTTGAGCCAATTGGTGTGGATACATTTGATCCTTTGTCTCGTGAATACCCACTAATGCTTAACTGGCCAGAAACGGAAGGGAAAAAGCGAGACGACTATGACAACATGCACGGGCGTGGCACCGGCAATGTAAGTCAATAAGTAAAGTCCTTATTGGTTGCACATAGTAATTAATTATATTTGTTATTTAATTTATTTTTTTGTTTGTTGTACAGATTGAAAATTGCGTTAGCGAAGAGTACAGACGTGCTAAGGTAGCACGTGAAGGGACTGTCCCAGAGGAAGAAACGAAGAAATCTAAACGGAAAGGTGGTGGCAGGAGTAGAAAGCCAAGCACGTCCGCGGTTTCATCGAACACGACTTGTAGTATGGACCGTGTGATGACATACATAAAGCTGCTTCACAAGGAGGTTCTCAATATACCCGAAAGATGTGCACAGGTAATTTAGAAGTTGTATTGAACATGGTTTAATTGCTCAACTACTTATCGTGTTTCATTTATGTTTGTAGATGGTAATGGAAAGGTTAAACATGGAAGGTGTGCTGTACAAACCCAATAAGAGGGACAACAATGACAAATTTGATAATGTAGGTGAAGGAGTTGGGATGGAGAATGGCCAGTACAAGTCATCAAAATATTGGCCAGATGTTGATTCACCTACCGAAGTAAAGATATGAACATCTTTCACGGGTATCAATGATACCTCCGTGCCCGTTGATGACACGGGTGCTCCGGCGACGACACCGGGTAAAGGTGAAGCTACTGATCCTTTAATTATAGACGATAATGGAAACTCTCCATCTTCGGCATCAACTGTACGTACAAAAGACTTTCCGTCTATGTTCGAACCCCGCAGAATGCTGATATTTCTGGTGAGTCTATGGATGCTTTGTCACCAACAAAGTCCAAAGACACGTTTGAGAGTTTCCCGGCACAGAGCAACATAGGTAATGGTGAAGGCAGTCAAGAAAATGATGGTAAGCACAAAAGAAAAAAGTCGAAATATTGCCAGTCCCCCTACGACATTCTTATTACCCTCAAGAAACGTGTTAAAAAAGTAAGTCAAGTACTACTTTATAATTCATTCACGCGTTATGTAATTTTTTATTATTTTTAATGACTGTAGCTGCATTGTTTTAGATCTGTTTGCATCGTCACCACATTCAATTCTAGCAAGTTCTCTTAATATGACTCCAGATCACATAGAGGCAGCGAGAGTTTTTGTTGAGACTCTAGCATCGACAAAGAAGCATGCACACCGAACCGTGGTCGATATGCCGCCACCAGATGGGGACATATGCACGCCAGCTATGCTTAATGATGTCCTGACGTTTAAATGGTTGCATGGCGCTGTAAGTATGAGTTTGGTTTTAACATATCTCTCATTTGTACTTCACAAGTTGATAGAAATTTTTTGTTTATGTATGCAGATTATCAATGCATATTGTAAACACCTACAACATTGTGATTTTTCTGATCGTTACATATCAACAACGTGGTTCCCCAAATTTATGTTGAGTAGGGCAAGGGGAAAGACCAAGTCAGTAAATGACTCAGAACATGTTACAAAGAAAACAAAAGTCATTGCAAGAGTAATGGATGAGTATTTCAGACGGGACAATGTATTGCTTTCATATTTATTTGTTTTTATTAGACATTACTATTTAATTGCACTAACATCATTTGGTTACTATGTAGGCGTATTTTCCTATGCACGTTAATGATAATCATTGGATAACCATAGTGATGCACACCGTCAAGGAGGAGTTTCAAGTTCTTGACTCAAATTCTAAAGGCGCAATTAGCCAAA
>NW_021249620.1:0-694 GCF_002162155.2 Triticum dicoccoides | reverse complement strand
TTCTTCTCTTTGTGAGTTTTGGAGCTTATGGTCACCTTGGTGACAAGCTCGAGTTCATCGAAAACGGAGTTCACTCGCATCTTCTATGATGTTTTCGATGTTGGAGGTTATGCCAGTTCTTCTCTGTTGGAGGTTTCACTCATCTATTTGTTGGCATACCTCCCCTGCCTCTTCTTACTATATTATTGGTTCTTGTTTGGTTCTTCTCTTTGTGTGTTTTGGAGCTTATGGTCATCTTGGTGACAAGCTCGAGTTCATCGAAAACGGAGTTCACTCGCATCTTCTATGATGTTTTCGATGTTGGAGGTTATGCCGGTTCTTCTCGGTTGGAGATTTCACTCCTCTATTAGTTGGCATACCTCCCCTGCCTCTTCTTACTATATTATCGGTTCTTGTTTGGTTCTTCTCTTTGTGAGTTTTGGAGCTTATGGTCATCTTGGTGACAAGCTCGAGTTCATCAAAAATGGAGTACACTCACATCTTCTATGATGTTTTCGATGTTGGAGGTTATGACGGTTCTTCTCAGTTGGAGGTTTCACTCATCTATTTGTTGGCATACCTCCCCTGCCTCTTCTTACTATATTATCGGTTCTTGTTTGGTTCTTCTCTTTGTGAGTTTTGGAGCTTATGGTCATCTTGGTGACAAGCTCGAGTTCATCGAAAACGGAGTTCACTCGCATCTTCTATGATGTTT
>NW_021249619.1:8823-10997 GCF_002162155.2 Triticum dicoccoides | reverse complement strand
AGCGCCCGTGCCTTGTGTAATCAGACTTTCTCTTCTTCCTCCCATTTCTAGGTACAACAATAACTGGGGGCTGCGAGAGTGTCTCAAATTGACCCATTCAATGTGATCAGAGTCATGACATTCGGTTTGCAGGGACATTGATTATTCCGAGTGTCGTCCGCTGGTGGCATATTAAACAGACTCTCGGCAACATTATGGTTAACCGCAAAAATCATGCCATCATCATATTCATTGTGAAAAATACATATTAACATCTTCCTCCCCATGCGCATAGTCAGGCGGTGGCTCATATTTTTCAGTGCCCTCATCATTAGCCACCACTATAGCCTGAGGACCTTCGGCTCTTCAAGGACCCAAAGTAGATGGTCCAGTGTAGGGACATTCGTACAGAGCGCCAGCGGTGAGGGTGTTTGCTAGCTGCGGGGAGTGTGTCGCCAAATGTATTTGTGACTTAGGCCACCTAAGAGTCCAACTCGGACACTCTATGAGAATATAGTGTATTCCCTCATCTGCGCCTTGAGGTTGTTCATTAGGGTCCACCTCTTTGAAACTAGGAAATACCATACACACTTCCACCCTAGTCGGGTATGTTGGCCACATTT
The DNA here is from genome assembly GCF_002162155.2 of Triticum dicoccoides. Taxonomy (NCBI): domain Eukaryota; kingdom Viridiplantae; phylum Streptophyta; class Magnoliopsida; order Poales; family Poaceae; genus Triticum; species Triticum dicoccoides. The sequence goes on along the minus strand of NW_021249619.1, from coordinate 10,395 downwards.
ATGTTATGCATATAGTACCCGATGCACCCTCCTTTTGCTGGTTATTAACCATGGCTTGGAGAGTGCATGGGGTGTTCAACTACGAAAATGTACGCCTCATCGAGGTGAAAGATTCTAACAATGAAATCATACCATGGAAGAAGGTACTTGCATGTTGAGACGGTAATAATTGCCATAGTGGCCTCGATATCAACCAGTGACGTTATCTGGCCCGCGAATGACATGGATCGGTTGTTATGAGGTGACGGATCTTCCGTTATGGGATATACAAAACTTTTGCAATAATTGTAGTATCTATTATCTGTTACCATCGTAGTCAACCAAGGTTGCACTGTATGGCCCTGTGGTTTAATCATGAGACAGTTATTGTCACGTAGCTATCACTAAAGAATATAAATGGAAATGCATGACTTTTTCTGTTGGCTAATACTATAAATGGACGCATTGGTTATGTATATAGTTCTCCAAACTTTGTACCTTTCATGTGCATTAAACAATCACTAAACATGCATTTGTGTTGGTATAGTGTATTATTGATCTTCAAACACAACGTCTCATAAGAGTGATTTGTCATCTAACCCTTGGGTACATTTCATTGTAAGATATTTTGTATATTATCTTTTTGGTATTTCCATTGTTCACAATGAGTGTTTTTATCATACTTGAGCCTACATCATAAGTTCATAACTAATATTTGTAATATCAGGAGAAAATACAGGCGGACTTTCACGGAATATGGGGGACCATCTGGAGCTTAAGCCGTCCTGCCAAGGTTTAAATTTTCCTCTGCCGAACTTTGTTAGGCTCGCTACCTTGTCGGTTTACATTGGCTAACATGCATATATATAGGAGCAGATGATTGATACGTCCATTTTGCATCATGCTTTTGTATCAATATTTATTACATTAGGGGCTGTTTTGGTTCTGGCGCAATAAGCAAATGACACAAGCAAAGAAAAAGTGAAGACTTTCTCCCGCAACTATTATGATGATACCATGCCAACTTTGTAACAGACGAGTATGATACCATTATCCGTTTTGTACATGCACATGCTATGTGGGTGAATTTATGATACCATGCCAACTTTCAACTTTTTCAGAGTTCATTTGAAATGCTTTAATGTCTTATGGTTCGGCCCTCGTAATACCATTAATCCCGTTTCGCTCCTTGTCAACTATGTTCTCACCAAGAACACTCTATAGGCGCATATATGTTCATTTTTTTAGTAAAGTTAATCACAAACTTGTGATTCACACAAATTTCAAAGAATTCAAATTTTAACTATTCAAATTTGAAAACTAATGGCACTAACATAAAGTTTATAATTTTGCTGACCTAAAAGAAAAAAGAATTAAAAATAAAGCAAAAAAACAAAAGAAAATAAATAATACAGAAAACAAAATAAAAATAGCAACAATAAGTATTTTGTTGTAAGTAGAAACAAAATAAATTAAATAAAGCAAAAAAAGAAAACAAAAAAACAAAAAAAAGTGTTTTCAAATTTGAAAACTAATGGCACTAATAGAAAGTTTATAATTTTTCTAAAACAAAAAGAAAAAAAGAATTAAAAA
>NW_021249619.1:6637-8678 GCF_002162155.2 Triticum dicoccoides | reverse complement strand
AACAATAAGTATTTTGTTGTAAGTAGAAACAAAATAAAATAAATAAAGCAAGCAAGAAAACAAAAAAACAAAAAAAGTGTTTTCAAATTTGAAAACCAATGGCACTAACAGAAAGTTTATAATTTTCCTAAAACTAAAAGCAAAAAGAATTAAAAAATAAAGCAAAAAAAAGAAAATAAATAATGCAGAAAACAAAACAAAAAAACTGGAAAAAAATAAAAATAGCAACAATAAGTAAAGAAAAAAAAGTGCCTCCTACTGGGCCCCCCACGGCCTGATTATGACTAGAAACCCTACCATGGGCCAGGATTCAGGCCCGCAGAAGGCCCAACAGGCTCACAGGCAAAGCAGTGTCAGATTAGGCCCATTGGCCTGCAGCTCAGAGGTGTTCGAGTGGGAAGAGGCAGCGGAGCTTATAAACAGGTGCGGGGCGCTCTCAACTAGCGAGGTGGGACTAAACTCCCACCACCACGCCGCTGTCACTACTAGGGAAAAGCCTATACACAGAAATTTAGTAACAGCGCGGGGCAAAAAAGAGCGCTAGTGCTAGATAGCAGTAGCGATTGATGAAAAACCGCGCTATAGATACAATCTTAGCAGTAGCGCGTGTAGTACCAAAAGAGCTACTACTAATATTCCCGTTGGTAGAATGATAGGATACGCATAGCAGTAGCGGGCTTGGAAGAAGCGCGCTACCGCTAGGGCATAAGTAGTAGCGCGTTTCCTACGAAGAGCGATACTACTAATGGAAATAAAATAAGATGAAAACAAATAGAAAAGTAAATGAAAATGAAAGAAATAGAAAAAGGAGAAAGAAAAAAATAAAATGTAAAGCATAATAATTGAAAGAGCGGAAAAATGGAGGAAGGCATAGCAGTAGCGTGTGTTTGTAAGAGGCACTATAGCTAACGTAGCTGCAGCGCGTGTCCTAGACCCCCGCTATAGAAACAGAAAAGAAAATTAAAAAATGGAAGAAAATTACATAGCTATAACAGCAGTGCATTTTGTAAAAAACGCTATAGCTATCTTAGCTATAGCGCGTTTTGCGAAACGCGCTACCACTAAATTTGACTTAACCAAAAAACCGTTTCCCCCTGGCCACCACTTCTTCCCCAAATCCCTCGACCCACCCCGCGCCGCCGTCTCCCCGATTCGCCGTCGCCCCACTTCGCCGCCGTCTCCTGCCGACGTCGACGCCACCAGAGCCGTGCGCCGTCGATGCCACCGGAGCTGCCCCCAATGCCACGGAGCCGCGCGGCCTCATCAACGCCACCGAAGCCGCCGTCAACGCCACCAGATCCTCCCTTGCCACAACTGCCTCCCTCGCCGTCACCGGAGACGCCCCTGCCTCCCTCGCCACCACCGGAGCCATCCTCTGTAAGCCCCCACCCCTCCTCTCTCTCTCATGCATAGGTTAGCTAGTTTAATTAGCTTAATTATCTAGGTTAGGGAAAATTTTTAGTTAGGGCTTTGACAGATAAGTAGTTAGGTTAACTAGTTTAATTAGGTTAATTATCTGGGTTAGTGCAAAAATTAGTTAGGGCTTTGACAGAGAACTAGTACTAGTCAGGTTAACTAGTTTAATTAGGTTAATTATCTAGGTTAATTAGTGCAAAAATTTATTTAGGGCTTTGACAGAGAACTAGCTGTGTTAACTAGTTTAATTAGGTTAATTATGTAGGTAAACTAGATTAACTAACTAGGTTAAATAGGTAGGTTAATTAGATTCGTTAGATTAACAATCTAGGTTAATTAGGTTGGCTAGGTTAGAGGAAAATTTTATTTTAGAGCATTAGGTCAGAAGGGTTAGAGAAATGGAGTTCCTTTGCAATTTAATTGGGTTTTGTCCTAGGCAGAGAAGGGTTAGAGATAATAATATGTGTTTGTGTGAGAGAGAGGAATAGCTAGATCAACATAATTTGGGTTTTGTCCTAGGCAGAGAAGTGTTTAGTGAAGGAAAAGAATTTAGGCAAATTTTATTTTAAATATGATCCCTTCCTAGACTTTTATTGGTGATTATATCTTTTCATTGAAGTGGTCA
>NW_021249619.1:0-772 GCF_002162155.2 Triticum dicoccoides | reverse complement strand
GTCGGCACCGATGCCATCAGGCTGCTCGCCTTCGCCGTCGCCGCCGCCACCGCCGCCGTCAGGCTGCTCGCCTTCTCCATCGCCGCCGCCCACTGTGAGCACAGCCTGCTCCCGCGCACCTGCGCGGCCGCCGCGCCGCAGCCCCTGCCTGCGCGGCCGCCGCGCGCCGCCCCTCTCCTGTGCGGCCGGCGCGCCGCCACTCCTGCCCTGCGCGGCCGCCGCGCGCCGCCCCGCTGCCCCTTCCCAGCATTTTTCATAGCATTTTTTGTATTTTTTTGTGTATATGTGTTTGTATGTGTATATATGTGTACATGTTCATAGTGATTTTTTTCATAAGTGTATTTTTTTGTTCATTGCATTTTTTCATATATATAATGTATATATGTATGTGGTAGCTATATGATGAATGGATGTGGCTATGTATGTATGAATATAATGTTCATAGCATTTTTTTGTTTATATATGTTTTTTCATATATGTATTAATTTTTTATTTAGGTTGTTAGTAGATATCGATTTTAGGTTAGTGCATTTTAGGTTAGTGTAGAGGAGAAAGGAAAATAAGGAAAAGGAAGAAAAGAGGAAGAAGGAAGAAGGAAGAAGAAGAAGAAAACGAAGGAGAGGAAAAAGGAAAATAAGAAGAGGAAGAAAGGAGAAGAAGAGGAGAGGAAGAAGAGGAGAAATAAATAAGAAGAGGAAAAAAGAAGAGGAGAAATAAATAAGAAGAGGAAAAAAGAAGAAAAAGAAGAGGAGAAGAAGAAAGGAATAGAGGC
>NW_021249618.1:0-475 GCF_002162155.2 Triticum dicoccoides | reverse complement strand
AGTGATTTCCATGATTAATGAACCCTGGGGTGCATTTATGTGTCGGTCATCAACACTCACAGTTTTGGCCGATTCTGGCCCGTTTCTTGGATTATTAGTCACCGTTTTGAGTTCCCGGGCGATTTCCATAGTTATTGAACCCCAAGGTGTGCTTACATGTCGGTTATCAACACTGGCAGTTTTGGCCGATTCTGGCCCGTTTCATGGACTATTACTAACTGTTTTGCGGTCCCGTAGTGATTTCCACGATTAACGAACCCTGGGGTGCGTCTACGTGTCAGGCATCAACACTGGCAGTTTTGGCCAATTCTGGCCCGTTTCATGGACTATTACTCACTGTTTTTCGGTCCCGGAGTGATTTCCACGATTAACGAACCCTGGGGTGCGTTTACGTGTCGGTCATCAACACTGGCAGTTTTGGCCGATTCTGGCCTGTTTCATGGACTACTACTCACAGTTTTGCCGTCCCGGAGTG
>NW_021249617.1:0-583 GCF_002162155.2 Triticum dicoccoides | reverse complement strand
AGAAGGCCTTTCTAGTATGTTGGTGGCATAGATGAGATTAGAGTGTGCGAACACACCGTTAGTTTCACACCTTTTATTTGCTGATGATACTCTAATTTTTATGAGAGCGAATGTGTTAAATGCAACTTCCTTACAACATATACTAGAAACCTATTGTCAAAACTCAGGAAAAATGGTGAGTTTGGCTAAACCTTTCAGCCCAAATACAAGTGTTATCTCTAAAGGAGAAATTTGTGATACTGAAGCCCTAGCCCTGTCAGATAAGTATCTTGGGTTTCCTACTTTGGTTGCTGCAGACAAGAGTGATTGTTTCAGGCATCTTATAGAAAGAATTAAAGTAAGGCTATTGGGATGGATGAACAAATAGTTGTCCGTAGGACAGAAGGAAACATTATTGAAAGCTATCGACCAAGCTATACCTATTTTTGCTATGTTTATTTTCAGCTTGCCCAATGGATTTGTAAGGAAATAATAGATAAAATTGCTTAGTTCTGGTGGGGCGGCAGTGAAGAGCATAGAATGATCCACTGGATAGCGTGGTGGAAACTTTGTTATCCTAAGTCAGAAGGGGGAAGGGGGTATG
>NW_021249616.1:0-415 GCF_002162155.2 Triticum dicoccoides | reverse complement strand
AAATAAGTTTTCGAGTCTCTGGCCACTTGATGTTTCAAAAACAAATTCAGCTTCTGCGGAGACTTTGTCATTTAGGCTTAGACGCTTGCGGTGATCAGCACGCCATTCATTGTTGTGCCAGAGAACGCCAAACCTCATTACCTTGAGCACACTTGCCTCCAGAACAAAGAACCTGGCCAATTTAATCTCAGATGTGCTGCCTCGGTAGTCGATCAAATTAATTTTTGTAAGATGGAGATCAAGGCATTCGATGAGATAGTTATAGTGCAGCACATTTTTCACTTTTGGGTCTTTTTTTATCTGCAAAAGAAGAGAACATATTAGAGCAACTGGCTGCATACGATTGTTGTGTCATCAAGAGGTACCAATATCATTCGCTCATACGATAGGGTTGGCTGGCTAGTGATATTTTTTC